>NW_026691551.1:0-79196 GCF_020826845.1 Diceros bicornis minor
CTCTGTGCCTTCCCTTCCCGACCTGACTCCAGTGCAGGGGATAAGCTTCAGACAAGTCTTTCCATGTCCCTCTGCATGACAATAGACTTCCTCCCCTCTCCCATTCCACAGGCCCACCCGGGACATCCACCTTGGTCATTAGCTCAGGAGAGGATGCAAGATGAGAATCTCTGCTATTGTGTGGGGAGACTCAGTTTCCCGGGTTTCCCCCATGGACACATGTTCTTCAGCTGGGTCTGATTTTCTCCAGACAAGCTGTCTTGGGAAGGATTTGGCCAGCCCTAAGAACCTGAAGGGAAAGGGCGGAGGGGGGTTCTCTCTCTGCCCCCGACAGCCCCGAGCTGGGTCGCTCCCTCAGACCTGGCCAGGGGCAGCCCATCCCCCGGCGCCCTTCCCCGGGGCATCCAAGGGCAGGCTCGGCGCCAGCCCCACCACGCTCGCCACTGCCCGACCATCGTCCTCCCTCGGGGGGCCTGGGCAGGACAGGGACCCGGCTGTGGGAGGCCTCCAGATCTCAGGCCTGGCACACCGTTTACCAGGCTGCTTCCTCCTCTGACGGGGGCCCAGCACACGCCCCAGGAGACTTGGCAGCCGCCCCCAGGGCTCTATCCTCTGGAACTCGTCCCCTTGGAAGGGGCTGGCCCAGGTGCCAGGTTCGGCTGGTCGGCCAGCCTCCTTTGGAGAAAGCAGGCAAGCCGAGCCAGGCTTGCAGTGGCCCTGGCGTGACACCTGCCACCTCAGGCAGAGGGCCTCCCGCGTGCCCTCCATGGCGGATTTCTCCCCGGAGCCGTGGCCTGGGCACTAGGAAGGCCGGGCCTCCCCGACTTCCGGGAGGAGGGGCTAGCCCAGTTACGCCCTGGCCCCCAAACCCTCTGGTGCCATCTGCCTGTCTCGGCACTTCTGACTCCACAGAGCCTTTCCTACACCTGGGCTGCCTGCCGTGGCAAAGTGCAGGCGTGGGGTGAGGCCATGGCTTTGTCTTTCCAGGAAGAAATGAGCCCCTGGCCTAAGCAGCAGGCCCAGGCAGAGCCTTGAGCTTGAAGCCCAGTAGGTCTGTGGCCCTCAGGGCCAGAGCAATGCTTTCAAGGCAGGGAAGCGGCCTGCAAGCTGAGTGGGAGTGGGGGAGGGGAGGGAGACAGCTGAAGCCCAGTCCAGAAGGGCGGCAAAGGAACAGCTGCAGCTGTGTCAGAGCCTGGAGGGAGGGCGGGGCATTCACTGAGGACCCCCGAGGTCAGCCCTAGGCCCTGGCGGTCGCGCAGGCGCCCTTGGCCTGTGCTGTGGGTGGAGGGTTGAAGCCAAGCCCGCAGGGCTCCCGGAGCGGCCAGAGAAAGAAGGGCCCTTGGAGAGGTTGGCGAGGTGGGTAGGGGGAGCCACCTTACTCTCCTCAGCTCCCTGAGGGAGAGAGAGAGAGACAGAGACAGAGAGAGAGATCCATGACCTCTGAGTCTCTGCCTCTACTGCTGGCTGGTGCCAACTCACGCGCCATCCCACTTCCAGCCATCACCCCCACGCCTGCCCCGGAGCCAGCCCCACCACAGAGAGGCCGCTTCCTGCTCCCCTCTGTGCCTTCCCTTCCCGACCTGACTCCAGTGCAGGGGATAAGCTTCAGACAAGTCTTTCCATGTCCCTCTGCATGACAATAGACTTCCTCCCCTCTCCCATTCCACAGGCCCACCCGGGACATCCACCTTGGTCATTAGCTCAGGAGAGGATGCAAGATGAGAATCTCTGCTATTGTGTGGGGAGACTCAGTTTCCCGGGTTTCCCCCATGGACACATGTTCTTCAGCTGGGTCTGATTTTCTCCAGACAAGCTGTCTTGGGAAGGATTTGGCCAGCCCTAAGAACCTGAAGGGAAAGGGCGGAGGGGGGTTCTCTCTCTGCCCCCGACAGCCCCGAGCTGGGTCGCTCCCTCAGACCTGGCCAGGGGCAGCCCATCCCCCGGCGCCCTTCCCCGGGGCATCCAAGGGCAGGCTCGGCGCCAGCCCCACCACGCTCGCCACTGCCCGACCATCGTCCTCCCTCGGGGGGCCTGGGCAGGACAGGGACCCGGCTGTGGGAGGCCTCCAGATCTCAGGCCTGGCACACCGTTTACCAGGCTGCTTCCTCCTCTGACGGGGGCCCAGCACACGCCCCAGGAGACTTGGCAGCCGCCCCCAGGGCTCTATCCTCTGGAACTCGTCCCCTTGGAAGGGGCTGGCCCAGGTGCCAGGTTCGGCTGGTCGGCCAGCCTCCTTTGGAGAAAGCAGGCAAGCCGAGCCAGGCTTGCAGTGGCCCTGGCGTGACACCTGCCACCTCAGGCAGAGGGCCTCCCGCGTGCCCTCCATGGCGGATTTCTCCCCGGAGCCGTGGCCTGGGCACTAGGAAGGCCGGGCCTCCCCGACTTCCGGGAGGAGGGGCTAGCCCAGTTACGCCCTGGCCCCCAAACCCTCTGGTGCCATCTGCCTGTCTCGGCACTTCTGACTCCACAGAGCCTTTCCTACACCTGGGCTGCCTGCCGTGGCAAAGTGCAGGCGTGGGGTGAGGCCATGGCTTTGTCTTTCCAGGAAGAAATGAGCCCCTGGCCGAAGCAGCAGGCCCAGGCAGAGCCTTGAGCTTGAAGCCCAGTAGGTCTGTGGCCCTCAGGGCCACAGCAATGCTTTCAAGGCAGGGAAGCGGCCTGCAAGCTGAGTGGGAGTGGGGGAGGGGAGGGAGACAGCTGAAGCCGAGTCCAGAAGGGCGGCAAAGGAACAGCTGCAGCTGGGTCAGAGCCTGGAGGGAGGGCGGGGCATTCACTGAGGACCCCCGAGGTCAGCCCTATGCCCTGGCGGTCGCGCAGGCGCCCTTGGCCTGTGCGGTGGGTGGGGGGTTGAAGCCAAGCCCGCAGGGCTCCCGGAGCGGCCAGAGAAAGAAGGGCCCTTGGAGAGGTAGGCGAGGTGGGTAGGGGGAGCCACCTTACTCTCCTCAGCTCCCTGAGGGAGAGAGAGAGAGACAGAGACAGAGAGAGAGATCCATGACCTCTGAGTCTCGGCCTCTACCGCTGGCTGGTGCCAACTCACGCGCCATCCCACTTCCAGCCATCACCCCCACGCCTGCCCCGGAGCCAGCCCCACCACAGAGAGGCCGCTTCCTGCTCCCCTCTGTGCCTTCCCTTCCCGACCTGACTCCAGTGCAGGGGATAAGCTTCAGACAAGTCTTTCCATGTCCCTCTGCATGACAATAGACTTCCTCCCCTCTCCCATTCCACAGGCCCACCCGGGACATCCACCTTGGTCATTAGCTCAGGAGAGGATGCAAGATGAGAATCTCTGCTATTGTGTGGGGAGACTCAGTTTCCCGGGTTTCCCCCATGGACACATGTTCTTCAGCTGGGTCTGATTTTCTCCAGACAAGCTGTCTTGGGAAGGATTTGGCCAGCCCTAAGAACCTGAAGGGAAAGGGCGGAGGGGGGTTCTCTCTCTGCCCCCGACAGCCCCGAGCTGGGTCGCTCCCTCAGACCTGGCCAGGGGCAGCCCATCCCCCGGCGCCCTTCCCCGGGGCATCCAAGGGCAGGCTCGGCGCCAGCCCCACCACGCTCGCCACTGCCCGACCATCGTCCTCCCTCGGGGGGCCTGGGCAGGACAGGGACCCGGCTGTGGGAGGCCTCCAGATCTCAGGCCTGGCACACCGTTTACCAGGCTGCTTCCTCCTCTGACGGGGGCCCAGCACACGCCCCAGGAGACTTGGCAGCCGCCCCCATGGCTCTATCCTCTGGAACTCGTCCCCTTGGAAGGGGCTGGCCCAGGTGCCAGGTTCGGCTGGTCGGCCAGCCTCCTTTGGAGAAAGCAGGCAAGCCGAGCCAGGCTTGCAGTGGCCCTGGCGTGACACCTGCCACCTCAGGCAGAGGGCCTCCCGCGTGCCCTCCATGGCGGATTTCTCCCCGGAGCCGTGGCCTGGGCACTAGGAAGGCCGGGCCTCCCCGACTTCCGGGAGGAGGGGCTAGCCCAGTTACGCCCTGGCCCCCAAACCCTCTGGTGCCATCTGCCTGTCTCGGCACTTCTGACTCCACAGAGCCTTTCCTACACCTGGGCTGCCTGCCGTGGCAAAGTGCAGGCGTGGGGTGAGGCCATGGCTTTGTCTTTCCAGGAAGAAATGAGCCCCTGGCCTAAGCAGCAGGCCCAGGCAGAGCCTTGAGCTTGAAGCCCAGTAGGTCTGTGGCCCTCAGGGCCAGAGCAATGCTTTCAAGGCAGGGAAGCGGCCTGCAAGCTGAGTGGGAGTGGGGGAGGGGAGGGAGACA
The DNA here is from genome assembly GCF_020826845.1 of Diceros bicornis minor. NCBI lineage: Eukaryota > Metazoa > Chordata > Mammalia > Perissodactyla > Rhinocerotidae > Diceros > Diceros bicornis. The sequence continues at coordinate 4,255 of NW_026691551.1, forward strand.
GCTGAAGCCGAGTCCAGAAGGGCGGCAAAGGAACAGCTGCAGCTGTGTCAGAGCCTGGAGGGAGGGCGGGGCATTCACTGAGGACCCCCGAGGTCAGCCCTAGGCCCCGGCGGTCGCACAGGCGCCCTTGGCCTGTGCGGTGGGTGGGGGGTTGAAGCCAAGCCCGCAGGGCTCCCGGAGCGGCCAGAGAAAGAAGGGCCCTTGGAGAGGTAGGCGAGGTGGGTAGGGGGAGCCACCTTACTCTCCTCAGCTCCCTGAGGGAGAGAGAGAGAGACAGAGACAGAGAGAGAGATCCATGACCTCTGAGTCTCTGCCTCTACCGCTGGCTGGTGCCAACTCACGCGCCATCCCACTTCCAGCCATCACCCCCACGCCTGCCCCGGAGCCAGCCCCACCACAGAGAGGCCGCTTCCTGCTCCCCTCTGTGCCTTCCCTTCCCGACCTGACTCCAGTGCAGGGGATAAGCTTCAGACAAGTCTTTCCATGTCCCTCTGCATGACAATAGACTTCCTCCCCTCTCCCATTCCACAGGCCCACCCGGGACATCCACCTTGGTCATTAGCTCAGGAGAGGATGCAAGATGAGAATCTCTGCTATTGTGTGGGGAGACTCAGTTTCCCGGGTTTCCCCCATGGACACATGTTCTTCAGCTGGGTCTGATTTTCTCCAGACAAGCTGTCTTGGGAAGGATTTGGCCAGCCCTAAGAACCTGAAGGGAAAGGGCGGAGGGGGGTTCTCTCTCTGCCCCCGACAGCCCCGAGCTGGGTCGCTCCCTCAGACCTGGCCAGGGGCAGCCCATCCCCCGGCGCCCTTCCCCGGGGCATCCAAGGGCAGGCTCGGCGCCAGCCCCACCACGCTCGCCACTGCCCGACCATCGTCCTCCCTCGGGGGGCCTGGGCAGGACAGGGACCCGGCTGTGGGAGGCCTCCAGATCTCAGGCCTGGCACACCGTTTACCAGGCTGCTTCCTCCTCTGACGGGGGCCCAGCACACGCCCCAGGAGACTTGGCAGCCGCCCCCAGGGCTCTATCCTCTGGAACTCGTCCCCTTGGAAGGGGCTGGCCCAGGTGCCAGGTTCGGCTGGTCGGCCAGCCTCCTTTGGAGAAAGCAGGCAAGCCGAGCCAGGCTTGCAGTGGCCCTGGCGTGACACCTGCCACCTCAGGCAGAGGGCCTCCCGCGTGCCCTCCATGGCGGATTTCTCCCCGGAGCCGTGGCCTGGGCACTAGGAAGGCCGGGCCTCCCCGACTTCCGGGAGGAGGGGCTAGCCCAGTTACGCCCTGGCCCCCAAACCCTCTGGTGCCATCTGCCTGTCTCGGCACTTCTGACTCCACAGAGCCTTTCCTACACCTGGGCTGCCTGCCGTGGCAAAGTGCAGGCGTGGGGTGAGGCCATGGCTTTGTCTTTCCAGGAAGAAATGAGCCCCTGGCCTAAGCAGCAGGCCCAGGCAGAGCCTTGAGCTTGAAGCCCAGTAGGTCTGTGGCCCTCAGGGCCAGAGCAATGCTTTCAAGGCAGGGAAGCGGCCTGCAAGCTGAGTGGGAGTGGGGGAGGGGAGGGAGACAGCTGAAGCCCAGTCCAGAAGGGCGGCAAAGGAACAGCTGCAGCTGTGTCAGAGCCTGGAGGGAGGGCGGGGCATTCACTGAGGACCCCCGAGGTCAGCCCTAGGCCCTGGCGGTCGCGCAGGCGCCCTTGGCCTGTGCTGTGGGTGGAGGGTTGAAGCCAAGCCCGCAGGGCTCCCGGAGCGGCCAGAGAAAGAAGGGCCCTTGGAGAGGTTGGCGAGGTGGGTAGGGGGAGCCACCTTACTCTCCTCAGCTCCCTGAGGGAGAGAGAGAGAGACAGAGACAGAGAGAGAGATCCATGACCTCTGAGTCTCTGCCTCTACCGCTGGCTGGTGCCAACTCACGCGCCATCCCACTTCCAGCCATCACCCCCATGCCTGCCCCGGAGCCAGCCCCACCACAGAGAGGCCACTTCCTGCTCCCCTCTGTGCCTTCCCTTCCCGACCTGACTCCAGTGCAGGGGATAAGCTTCAGACAAGTCTTTCCATGTCCCTCTGCATGACAATAGACTTCCTCCCCTCTCCCATTCCACAGGCCCACCCGGGACATCCACCTTGGTCATTAGCTCAGGAGAGGATGCAAGATGAGAATCTCTGCTATTGTGTGGGGAGACTCAGTTTCCCGGGTTTCCCCCATGGACACATGTTCTTCAGCTGGGTCTGATTTTCTCCAGACAAGCTGTCTTGGGAAGGATTTGGCCAGCCCTAAGAACCTGAAGGGAAAGGGCGGAGGGGGGTTCTCTCTCTGCCCCCGACAGCCCCGAGCTGGGTCGCTCCCTCAGACCTGGCCAGGGGCAGCCCATCCCCCGGCGCCCTTCCCCGGGGCATCCAAGGGCAGGCTCGGCGCCAGCCCCACCACGCTCGCCACTGCCCGACCATCGTCCTCCCTCGGGGGGCCTGGGCAGGACAGGGACCCGGCTGTGGGAGGCCTCCAGATCTCAGGCCTGGCACACCGTTTACCAGGCTGCTTCCTCCTCTGACGGGGGCCCAGCACACGCCCCAGGAGACTTGGCAGCCGCCCCCAGGGCTCTATCCTCTGGAACTCGTCCCCTTGGAAGGGGCTGGCCCAGGTGCCAGGTTCGGCTGGTCGGCCAGCCTCCTTTGGAGAAAGCAGGCAAGCCGAGCCAGGCTTGCAGTGGCCCTGGCGTGACACCTGCCACCTCAGGCAGAGGGCCTCCCGCGTGCCCTCCATGGCGGATTTCTCCCCGGAGCCGTGGCCTGGGCACTAGGAAGGCCGGGCCTCCCCGACTTCCGGGAGGAGGGGCTAGCCCAGTTACGCCCTGGCCCCCAAACCCTCTGGTGCCATCTGCCTGTCTCGGCACTTCTGACTCCACAGAGCCTTTCCTACACCTGGGCTGCCTGCCGTGGCAAAGTGCAGGCGTGGGGTGAGGCCATGGCTTTGTCTTTCCAGGAAGAAATGAGCCCCTGGCCGAAGCAGCAGTCCCGGGCAGAGCCTTGAGCTTGAAGCCCAGTAGGTCTGTGGCCCTCAGGGCCAGAGCAATGCTTTCAAGGCAGGGAAGCGGCCTGCAAGCTGAGTGGGAGTGGGGGAGGGGAGGGAGACAGCTGAAGCCCAGTCCAGAAGGGCGGCAAAGGAACAGCTGCAGCTGGGTCAGAGCCTGGAGGGAGGGCGGTGCATTCACTGAGGACCCCCGAGGTCAGCCCTAGGCCCTGGCGGTCGCGCAGGCGCCCTTGGCCTGTGCGGTGGGTGGGGGGTTGAAGCCAAGCCCGCAGGGCTCCCGGAGCGGCCAGAGAAAGAAGGGCCCTTGGAGAGGTAGGCGAGGTGGGTAGGGGGAGCCACCTTACTCTTCAGCTCCCTGAGGGAGAGAGAGAGACAGAGACAGAGAGAGAGATCCATGACCTCTGAGTCTCTGCCTCTACCGCTGGCTGGTGCCAACTCACGCGCCATCCCACTTCCAGCCATCACCCCCACGCCTGCCCCGGAGCCAGCCCCACCACAGAGAGGCCGCTTCCTGCTCCCCTCTGTGCCTTCCCTTCCCGACCTGACTCCAGTGCAGGGGATAAGCTTCAGACAAGTCTTTCCATGTCCCTCTGCATGACAATAGACTTCCTCCCCTCTCCCATTCCACAGGCCCACCCGGGACATCCACCTTGGTCATTAGCTCAGGAGAGGATGCAAGATGAGAATCTCTGCTATTGTGTGGGGAGACTCAGTTTCCCGGGTTTCCCCCATGGACACATGTTCTTCAGCTGGGTCTGATTTTCTCCAGACAAGCTGTCTTGGGAAGGATTTGGCCAGCCCTAAGAACCTGAAGGGAAAGGGCGGAGGGGGGTTCTCTCTCTGCCCCCGACAGCCCCGAGCTGGGTCGCTCCCTCAGACCTGGCCAGGGGCAGCCCATCCCCCGGCGCCCTTCCCCGGGGCATCCAAGGGCAGGCTCGGCGCCAGCCCCACCACGCTCGCCACTGCCCGACCATCGTCCTCCCTCGGGGGGCCTGGGCAGGACAGGGACCCGGCTGTGGGAGGCCTCCAGATCTCAGGCCTGGCACACCGTTTACCAGGCTGCTTCCTCCTCTGACGGGGGCCCAGCACACGCCCCAGGAGACTTGGCAGCCGCCCCCAGGGCTCTATCCTCTGGAACTCGTCCCCTTGGAAGGGGCTGGCCCAGGTGCCAGGTTCGGCTGGTCGGCCAGCCTCCTTTGGAGAAAGCAGGCAAGCCGAGCCAGGCTTGCAGTGGCCCTGGCGTGACACCTGCCACCTCAGGCAGAGGGCCTCCCGCGTGCCCTCCATGGCGGATTTCTCCCCGGAGCCGTGGCCTGGGCACTAGGAAGGCCGGGCCTCCCCGACTTCCGGGAGGAGGGGCTAGCCCAGTTACGCCCTGGCCCCCAAACCCTCTGGTGCCATCTGCCTGTCTCGGCACTTCTGACTCCACAGAGCCTTTCCTACACCTGGGCTGCCTGCCATGGCAAAGTGCAGGCGTGGGGTGAGGCCATGGCTTTGTCTTTCCAGGAAGAAATGAGCCCCTGGCCGAAGCAGCAGGCCCAGGCAGAGCCTTGAGCTTGAAGCCCAGTAGGTCTGTGGCCCTCAGGGCCAGAGCAATGCTTTCAAGGCAGGGAAGCGGCCTGCAAGCTGAGTGGGAGTGGGGGAGGGGAGGGAGACAGCTGAAGCCGAGTCCAGAAGGGCGGCAAAGGAACAGCTGCAGCTGGGTCAGAGCCTGGAGGGAGGGCGGGGCATTCACTGAGGACCCCCGAGGTCAGCCCTAGGCCCTGGCTGTCGCGCAGGCGCCCTTGGCCTGTGCGGTGGGTGGGGGGTTGAAGCCAAGCCCGCAGGGCTCCCGGAGCGGCCAGAGAAAGAAGGGCCCATGGAGAGGTAGGCGAGGTGGGTAGGGGGAGCCACCTTACTCTCCTCAGCTCCCTGAGGGAGAGAGAGAGAGACAGAGACAGAGAGAGAGATCCATGACCTCTGAGTCTCTGCCTCTACCGCTGGCTGGTGCCAACTCACGCGCCATCCCACTTCCAGCCATCACCCCCACGCCTGCCCCGGAGCCAGCCCCACCACAGAGAGGCCGCTTCCTGCTCCCCTCTGTGCCTTCCCTTCCCGACCTGACTCCAGTGCAGGGGATAAGCTTCAGACAAGTCTTTCCATGTCCCTCTGCATGACAATAGACTTCCTCCCCTCTCCCATTCCACAGGCCCACCCGGGACATCCACCTTGGTCATTAGCTCAGGAGAGGATGCAAGATGAGAATCTCTGCTATTGTGTGGGGAGACTCAGTTTCCCGGGTTTCCCCCATGGACACATGTTCTTCAGCTGGGTCTGATTTTCTCCAGACAAGCTGTCTTGGGAAGGATTTGGCCAGCCCTAAGAACCTGAAGGGAAAGGGCGGAGGGGGGTTCTCTCTCTGCCCCCGACAGCCCCGAGCTGGGTCGCTCCCTCAGACCTGGCCAGGGGCAGCCCATCCCCCGGCGCCCTTCCCCGGGGCATCCAAGGGCAGGCTCGGCGCCAGCCCCACCACGCTCGCCACTGCCCGACCATCGTCCTCCCTCGGGGGGCCTGGGCAGGACAGGGACCCGGCTGTGGGAGGCCTCCAGATCTCAGGCCTGGCACACCGTTTACCAGGCTGCTTCCTCCTCTGACGGGGGCCCAGCACACGCCCCAGGAGACTTGGCAGCCGCCCCCAGGGCTCTATCCTCTGGAACTCGTCCCCTTGGAAGGGGCTGGCCCAGGTGCCAGGTTCGGCTGGTCGGCCAGCCTCCTTTGGAGAAAGCAGGCAAGCCGAGCCAGGCTTGCAGTGGCCCTGGCGTGACACCTGCCACCTCAGGCAGAGGGCCTCCCGCGTGCCCTCCATGGCGGATTTCTCCCCGGAGCCGTGGCCTGGGCACTAGGAAGGCCGGGCCTCCCCGACTTCCGGGAGGAGGGGCTAGCCCAGTTACGCCCTGGCCCCCAAACCCTCTGGTGCCATCTGCCTGTCTCGGCACTTCTGACTCCACAGAGCCTTTCCTACACCTGGGCTGCCTGCCGTGGCAAAGTGCAGGCGTGGGGTGAGGCCATGGCTTTGTCTTTCCAGGAAGAAATGAGCCCCTGGCCGAAGCAGCAGGCCCGGGCAGAGCCTTGAGCTTGAAGCCCAGTAGGTCTGTGGCCCTCAGGGCCAGAGCAATGCTTTCAAGGCAGGGAAGCGGCCTGCAAGCTGAGTGGGAGTGGGGGAGGGGAGGGAGCCAGCTGAAGCCGTGTCCAGAAGGGCGGCAAAGGAACAGCTGCAGCTGGGTCAGAGCCTGGAGGGAGGGCGGTGCATTCACTGAGGACCCCCGAGGTCAGCCCTAGGCCCCGGCGGTCGCGCAGGCGCCCTTGGCCTGTGCGGTGGGTGGGGGGTTGAAGCCAAGCCCGCAGGGCTCCCGGAGCGGCCAGAGAAAGAAGGGCCCTTGGAGAGGTAGGCGAGGTGGGTAGGGGGAGCCAACTTACTCTCCTCAGCTCCCTGAGGGAGAGAGAGAGACAGAGACAGAGAGATCCATGACCTCTGAGTCTCTGCCTCTACCGCTGGCTGGTGCCAACTCACGCGCCATCCCACTTCCAGCCATCACCCCCACGCCTGCCCCGGAGCCAGCCCCACCACAGAGAGGCCGCTTCCTGCTCCCCTCTGTGCCTTCCCTTCCCGACCTGACTCCAGTGCAGGGGATAAGCTTCAGACAAGTCTTTCCATGTCCCTCTGCATGACAATAGACTTCCTCCCCTCTCCCATTCCACAGGCCCACCCGGGACATCCACCTTGGTCATTAGCTCAGGAGAGGATGCAAGATGAGAATCTCTGCTATTGTGTGGGGAGACTCAGTTTCCCGGGTTTCCCCCATGGACACATGTTCTTCAGCTGGGTCTGATTTTCTCCAGACAAGCTGTCTTGGGAAGGATTTGGCCAGCCCTAAGAACCTGAAGGGAAAGGGCGGAGGGGGGTTCTCTCTCTGCCCCCGACAGCCCCGAGCTGGGTCGCTCCCTCAGACCTGGCCAGGGGCAGCCCATCCCCCGGCGCCCTTCCCCGGGGCATCCAAGGGCAGGCTCGGCGCCAGCCCCACCACGCTCGCCACTGCCCGACCATCGTCCTCCCTCGGGGGGCCTGGGCAGGACAGGGACCCGGCTGTGGGAGGCCTCCAGATCTCAGGCCTGGCACACCGTTTACCAGGCTGCTTCCTCCTCTGACGGGGGCCCAGCACACGCCCCAGGAGACTTGGCAGCCGCCCCCAGGGCTCTATCCTCTGGAACTCGTCCCCTTGGAAGGGGCTGGCCCAGGTGCCAGGTTCGGCTGGTCGGCCAGCCTCCTTTGGAGAAAGCAGGCAAGCCGAGCCAGGCTTGCAGTGGCCCTGGCGTGACACCTGCCACCTCAGGCAGAGGGCCTCCCGCGTGCCCTCCATGGCGGATTTCTCCCCGGAGCCGTGGCCTGGGCACTAGGAAGGCCGGGCCTCCCCGACTTCCGGGAGGAGGGGCTAGCCCAGTTACGCCCTGGCCCCCAAACCCTCTGGTGCCATCTGCCTGTCTCGGCACTTCTGACTCCACAGAGCCTTTCCTACACCTGGGCTGCCTGCCGTGGCAAAGTGCAGGCGTGGGGTGAGGCCATGGCTTTGTCTTTCCAGGAAGAAATGAGCCCCTGGCCGAAGCAGCAGGCCCGGGCAGAGCCTTGAGCTTGAAGCCCAGTAGGTCTGTGGCCCTCAGGGCCAGAGCAATGCTTTCAAGGCAGGGAAGCGGCCTGCAAGCTGAGTGGGAGTGGGGGAGGGGAGGGAGCCAGCTGAAGCCGTGTCCAGAAGGGCGGCAAAGGAACAGCTGCAGCTGGGTCAGAGCCTGGAGGGAGGGCGGTGCATTCACTGAGGACCCCCGAGGTCAGCCCTAGGCCCCGGCGGTCGCGCAGGCGCCCTTGGCCTGTGCGGTGGGTGGGGGGTTGAAGCCAAGCCCGCAGGGCTCCCGGAGCGGCCAGAGAAAGAAGGGCCCTTGGAGAGGTAGGCGAGGTGGGTAGGGGGAGCCACCTTACTCTCCTCAGCTCCCTGAGGGAGAGAGAGAGAGACAGAGACAGAGAGAGAGATCCATGACCTCTGAGTCTCTGCCTCTACCGCTGGCTGGTGCCAACTCACGCGCCATCCCACTTCCAGCCATCACCCCCACGCCTGCCCCGGAGCCAGCCCCACCACAGAGAGGCCGCTTCCTGCTCCTCTCTGTGCCTTCCCTTCCCGACCTGACTCCAGTGCAGGGGATAAGCTTCAGACAAGTCTTTCCATGTCCCTCTGCATGACAATAGACTTCCTCCCCTCTCCCATTCCACAGGCCCACCCGGGACATCCACCTTGGTCATTAGCTCAGGAGAGGATGCAAGATGAGAATCTCTGCTATTGTGTGGGGAGACTCAGTTTCCCGGGTTTCCCCCATGGACACATGTTCTTCAGCTGGGTCTGATTTTCTCCAGACAAGCTGTCTTGGGAAGGATTTGGCCAGCCCTAAGAACCTGAAGGGAAAGGGCGGAGGGGGGTTCTCTCTCTGCCCCCGACAGCCCCGAGCTGGGTCGCTCCCTCAGACCTGGCCAGGGGCAGCCCATCCCCCGGCGCCCTTCCCCGGGGCATCCAAGGGCAGGCTCGGCGCCAGCCCCACCACGCTCGCCACTGCCCGACCATCGTCCTCCCTCGGGGGGCCTGGGCAGGACAGGGACCCGGCTGTGGGAGGCCTCCAGATCTCAGGCCTGGCACACCGTTTACCAGGCTGCTTCCTCCTCTGACGGGGGCCCAGCACACGCCCCAGGAGACTTGGCAGCCGCCCCCAGGGCTCTATCCTCTGGAACTCGTCCCCTTGGAAGGGGCTGGCCCAGGTGCCAGGTTCGGCTGGTCGGCCAGCCTCCTTTGGAGAAAGCAGGCAAGCCGAGCCAGGCTTGCAGTGGCCCTGGCGTGACACCTGCCACCTCAGGCAGAGGGCCTCCCGCGTGCCCTCCATGGCGGATTTCTCCCCGGAGCCGTGGCCTGGGCACTAGGAAGGCCGGGCCTCCCCGACTTCCGGGAGGAGGGGCTAGCCCAGTTACGCCCTGGCCCCCAAACCCTCTGGTGCCATCTGCCTGTCTCGGCACTTCTGACTCCACAGAGCCTTTCCTACACCTGGGCTGCCTGCCGTGGCAAAGTGCAGGCGTGGGGTGAGGCCATGGCTTTGTCTTTCCAGGAAGAAATGAGCCCCTGGCCTAAGCAGCAGGCCCAGGCAGAGCCTTGAGCTTGAAGCCCAGTAGGTCTGTGGCCCTCAGGGCCAGAGCAATGCTTTCAAGGCAGGGAAGCGGCCTGCAAGCTGAGTGGGAGTGGGGGAGGGGAGGGAGACAGCTGAAGCCCAGTCCAGAAGGGCGGCAAAGGAACAGCTGCAGCTGTGTCAGAGCCTGGAGGGAGGGCGGGGCATTCACTGAGGACCCCCGAGGTCAGCCCTAGGCCCTGGCGGTCGCGCAGGCGCCCTTGGCCTGTGCTGTGGGTGGAGGGTTGAAGCCAAGCCCGCAGGGCTCCCGGAGCGGCCAGAGAAAGAAGGGCCCTTGGAGAGGTTGGCGAGGTGGGTAGGGGGAGCCACCTTACTCTCCTCAGCTCCCTGAGGGAGAGAGAGAGAGACAGAGACAGAGAGAGAGATCCATGACCTCTGAGTCTCTGCCTCTACCGCTGGCTGGTGCCAACTCACGCGCCATCCCACTTCCAGCCATCACCCCCATGCCTGCCCCGGAGCCAGCCCCACCACAGAGAGGCCACTTCCTGCTCCCCTCTGTGCCTTCCCTTCCCGACCTGACTCCAGTGCAGGGGATAAGCTTCAGACAAGTCTTTCCATGTCCCTCTGCATGACAATAGACTTCCTCCCCTCTCCCATTCCACAGGCCCACCCGGGACATCCACCTTGGTCATTAGCTCAGGAGAGGATGCAAGATGAGAATCTCTGCTATTGTGTGGGGAGACTCAGTTTCCCGGGTTTCCCCCATGGACACATGTTCTTCAGCTGGGTCTGATTTTCTCCAGACAAGCTGTCTTGGGAAGGATTTGGCCAGCCCTAAGAACCTGAAGGGAAAGGGCGGAGGGGGGTTCTCTCTCTGCCCCCGACAGCCCCGAGCTGGGTCGCTCCCTCAGACCTGGCCAGGGGCAGCCCATCCCCCGGCGCCCTTCCCCGGGGCATCCAAGGGCAGGCTCGGCGCCAGCCCCACCACGCTCGCCACTGCCCGACCATCGTCCTCCCTCGGGGGGCCTGGGCAGGACAGGGACCCGGCTGTGGGAGGCCTCCAGATCTCAGGCCTGGCACACCGTTTACCAGGCTGCTTCCTCCTCTGACGGGGGCCCAGCACACGCCCCAGGAGACTTGGCAGCCGCCCCCAGGGCTCTATCCTCTGGAACTCGTCCCCTTGGAAGGGGCTGGCCCAGGTGCCAGGTTCGGCTGGTCGGCCAGCCTCCTTTGGAGAAAGCAGGCAAGCCGAGCCAGGCTTGCAGTGGCCCTGGCGTGACACCTGCCACCTCAGGCAGAGGGCCTCCCGCGTGCCCTCCATGGCGGATTTCTCCCCGGAGCCGTGGCCTGGGCACTAGGAAGGCCGGGCCTCCCCGACTTCCGGGAGGAGGGGCTAGCCCAGTTACGCCCTGGCCCCCAAACCCTCTGGTGCCATCTGCCTGTCTCGGCACTTCTGACTCCACAGAGCCTTTCCTACACCTGGGCTGCCTGCCGTGGCAAAGTGCAGGCGTGGGGTGAGGCCATGGCTTTGTCTTTCCAGGAAGAAATGAGCCCCTGGCCGAAGCAGCAGTCCCGGGCAGAGCCTTGAGCTTGAAGCCCAGTAGGTCTGTGGCCCTCAGGGCCAGAGCAATGCTTTCAAGGCAGGGAAGCGGCCTGCAAGCTGAGTGGGAGTGGGGGAGGGGAGGGAGACAGCTGAAGCCCAGTCCAGAAGGGCGGCAAAGGAACAGCTGCAGCTGGGTCAGAGCCTGGAGGGAGGGCGGTGCATTCACTGAGGACCCCCGAGGTCAGCCCTAGGCCCTGGCGGTCGCGCAGGCGCCCTTGGCCTGTGCGGTGGGTGGGGGGTTGAAGCCAAGCCCGCAGGGCTCCCGGAGCGGCCAGAGAAAGAAGGGCCCTTGGAGAGGTAGGCGAGGTGGGTAGGGGGAGCCACCTTACTCTTCAGCTCCCTGAGGGAGAGAGAGAGACAGAGACAGAGAGAGAGATCCATGACCTCTGAGTCTCTGCCTCTACCGCTGGCTGGTGCCAACTCACGCGCCATCCCACTTCCAGCCATCACCCCCACGCCTGCCCCGGAGCCAGCCCCACCACAGAGAGGCCGCTTCCTGCTCCCCTCTGTGCCTTCCCTTCCCGACCTGACTCCAGTGCAGGGGATAAGCTTCAGACAAGTCTTTCCATGTCCCTCTGCATGACAATAGACTTCCTCCCCTCTCCCATTCCACAGGCCCACCCGGGACATCCACCTTGGTCATTAGCTCAGGAGAGGATGCAAGATGAGAATCTCTGCTATTGTGTGGGGAGACTCAGTTTCCCGGGTTTCCCCCATGGACACATGTTCTTCAGCTGGGTCTGATTTTCTCCAGACAAGCTGTCTTGGGAAGGATTTGGCCAGCCCTAAGAACCTGAAGGGAAAGGGCGGAGGGGGGTTCTCTCTCTGCCCCCGACAGCCCCGAGCTGGGTCGCTCCCTCAGACCTGGCCAGGGGCAGCCCATCCCCCGGCGCCCTTCCCCGGGGCATCCAAGGGCAGGCTCGGCGCCAGCCCCACCACGCTCGCCACTGCCCGACCATCGTCCTCCCTCGGGGGGCCTGGGCAGGACAGGGACCCGGCTGTGGGAGGCCTCCAGATCTCAGGCCTGGCACACCGTTTACCAGGCTGCTTCCTCCTCTGACGGGGGCCCAGCACACGCCCCAGGAGACTTGGCAGCCGCCCCCAGGGCTCTATCCTCTGGAACTCGTCCCCTTGGAAGGGGCTGGCCCAGGTGCCAGGTTCGGCTGGTCGGCCAGCCTCCTTTGGAGAAAGCAGGCAAGCCGAGCCAGGCTTGCAGTGGCCCTGGCGTGACACCTGCCACCTCAGGCAGAGGGCCTCCCGCGTGCCCTCCATGGCGGATTTCTCCCCGGAGCCGTGGCCTGGGCACTAGGAAGGCCGGGCCTCCCCGACTTCCGGGAGGAGGGGCTAGCCCAGTTACGCCCTGGCCCCCAAACCCTCTGGTGCCATCTGCCTGTCTCGGCACTTCTGACTCCACAGAGCCTTTCCTACACCTGGGCTGCCTGCCATGGCAAAGTGCAGGCGTGGGGTGAGGCCATGGCTTTGTCTTTCCAGGAAGAAATGAGCCCCTGGCCGAAGCAGCAGGCCCAGGCAGAGCCTTGAGCTTGAAGCCCAGTAGGTCTGTGGCCCTCAGGGCCAGAGCAATGCTTTCAAGGCAGGGAAGCGGCCTGCAAGCTGAGTGGGAGTGGGGGAGGGGAGGGAGACAGCTGAAGCCGAGTCCAGAAGGGCGGCAAAGGAACAGCTGCAGCTGGGTCAGAGCCTGGAGGGAGGGCGGGGCATTCACTGAGGACCCCCGAGGTCAGCCCTAGGCCCTGGCGGTCGCGCAGGCGCCCTTGGCCTGTGCGGTGGGTGGGGGGTTGAAGCCAAGCCCGCAGGGCTCCCGGAGCGGCCAGAGAAAGAAGGGCCCATGGAGAGGTAGGCGAGGTGGGTAGGGGGAGCCACCTTACTCTCCTCAGCTCCCTGAGGGAGAGAGAGAGAGACAGAGACAGAGAGAGAGATCCATGACCTCTGAGTCTCGGCCTCTACCGCTGGCTGGTGCCAACTCACGCGCCATCCCACTTCCAGCCATCACCCCCACGCCTGCCCCGGAGCCAGCCCCACCACAGAGAGGCCGCTTCCTGCTCCCCTCTGTGCCTTCCCTTCCCGACCTGACTCCAGTGCAGGGGATAAGCTTCAGACAAGTCTTTCCATGTCCCTCTGCATGACAATAGACTTCCTCCCCTCTCCCATTCCACAGGCCCACCCGGGACATCCACCTTGGTCATTAGCTCAGGAGAGGATGCAAGATGAGAATCTCTGCTATTGTGTGGGGAGACTCAGTTTCCCGGGTTTCCCCCATGGACACATGTTCTTCAGCTGGGTCTGATTTTCTCCAGACAAGCTGTCTTGGGAAGGATTTGGCCAGCCCTAAGAACCTGAAGGGAAAGGGCGGAGGGGGGTTCTCTCTCTGCCCCCGACAGCCCCGAGCTGGGTCGCTCCCTCAGACCTGGCCAGGGGCAGCCCATCCCCCGGCGCCCTTCCCCGGGGCATCCAAGGGCAGGCTCGGCGCCAGCCCCACCACGCTCGCCACTGCCCGACCATCGTCCTCCCTCGGGGGGCCTGGGCAGGACAGGGACCCGGCTGTGGGAGGCCTCCAGATCTCAGGCCTGGCACACCGTTTACCAGGCTGCTTCCTCCTCTGACGGGGGCCCAGCACACGCCCCAGGAGACTTGGCAGCCGCCCCCAGGGCTCTATCCTCTGGAACTCGTCCCCTTGGAAGGGGCTGGCCCAGGTGCCAGGTTCGGCTGGTCGGCCAGCCTCCTTTGGAGAAAGCAGGCAAGCCGAGCCAGGCTTGCAGTGGCCCTGGCGTGACACCTGCCACCTCAGGCAGAGGGCCTCCCGCGTGCCCTCCATGGCGGATTTCTCCCCGGAGCCGTGGCCTGGGCACTAGGAAGGCCGGGCCTCCCCGACTTCCGGGAGGAGGGGCTAGCCCAGTTACGCCCTGGCCCCCAAACCCTCTGGTGCCATCTGCCTGTCTCGGCACTTCTGACTCCACAGAGCCTTTCCTACACCTGGGCTGCCTGCCGTGGCAAAGTGCAGGCGTGGGGTGAGGCCATGGCTTTGTCTTTCCAGGAAGAAATGAGCCCCTGGCCGAAGCAGCAGGCCCGGGCAGAGCCTTGAGCTTGAAGCCCAGTAGGTCTGTGGCCCTCAGGGCCAGAGCAATGCTTTCAAGGCAGGGAAGCGGCCTGCAAGCTGAGTGGGAGTGGGGGAGGGGAGGGAGCCAGCTGAAGCCGTGTCCAGAAGGGCGGCAAAGGAACAGCTGCAGCTGGGTCAGAGCCTGGAGGGAGGGCGGTGCATTCACTGAGGACCCCCGAGGTCAGCCCTAGGCCCCGGCGGTCGCGCAGGCGCCCTTGGCCTGTGCGGTGGGTGGGGGGTTGAAGCCAAGCCCGCAGGGCTCCCGGAGCGGCCAGAGAAAGAAGGGCCCTTGGAGAGGTAGGCGAGGTGGGTAGGGGGAGCCAACTTACTCTCCTCAGCTCCCTGAGGGAGAGAGAGAGACAGAGACAGAGAGATCCATGACCTCTGAGTCTCTGCCTCTACCGCTGGCTGGTGCCAACTCACGCGCCATCCCACTTCCAGCCATCACCCCCACGCCTGCCCCGGAGCCAGCCCCACCACAGAGAGGCCGCTTCCTGCTCCCCTCTGTGCCTTCCCTTCCCGACCTGACTCCAGTGCAGGGGATAAGCTTCAGACAAGTCTTTCCATGTCCCTCTGCATGACAATAGACTTCCTCCCCTCTCCCATTCCACAGGCCCACCCGGGACATCCACCTTGGTCATTAGCTCAGGAGAGGATGCAAGATGAGAATCTCTGCTATTGTGTGGGGAGACTCAGTTTCCCGGGTTTCCCCCATGGACACATGTTCTTCAGCTGGGTCTGATTTTCTCCAGACAAGCTGTCTTGGGAAGGATTTGGCCAGCCCTAAGAACCTGAAGGGAAAGGGCGGAGGGGGGTTCTCTCTCTGCCCCCGACAGCCCCGAGCTGGGTCGCTCCCTCAGACCTGGCCAGGGGCAGCCCATCCCCCGGCGCCCTTCCCCAGGGCATCCAAGGGCAGGCTCGGCGCCAGCCCCACCACGCTCGCCACTGCCCGACCATCGTCCTCCCTCGGGGGGCCTGGGCAGGACAGGGACCCGGCTGTGGGAGGCCTCCAGATCTCAGGCCTGGCACACCGTTTACCAGGCTGCTTCCTCCTCTGACGGGGGCCCAGCACACGCCCCAGGAGACTTGGCAGCCGCCCCCAGGGCTCTATCCTCTGGAACTCGTCCCCTTGGAAGGGGCTGGCCCAGGTGCCAGGTTCGGCTGGTCGGCCAGCCTCCTTTGGAGAAAGCAGGCAAGCCGAGCCAGGCTTGCAGTGGCCCTGGCGTGACACCTGCCACCTCAGGCAGAGGGCCTCCCGCGTGCCCTCCATGGCGGATTTCTCCCCGGAGCCGTGGCCTGGGCACTAGGAAGGCCGGGCCTCCCCGACTTCCGGGAGGAGGGGCTAGCCCAGTTACGCCCTGGCCCCCAAACCCTCTGGTGCCATCTGCCTGTCTCGGCACTTCTGACTCCACAGAGCCTTTCCTACACCTGGGCTGCCTGCCGTGGCAAAGTGCAGGCGTGGGGTGAGGCCATGGCTTTGTCTTTCCAGGAAGAAATGAGCCCCTGGCCGAAGCAGCAGGCCCGGGCAGAGCCTTGAGCTTGAAGCCCAGTAGGTCTGTGGCCCTCAGGGCCAGAGCAATGCTTTCAAGGCAGGGAAGCGGCCTGCAAGCTGAGTGGGAGTGGGGGAGGGGAGGGAGACAGCTGAAGCCGTGTCCAGAAGGGCGGCAAAGGAACAGCTGCAGCTGGGTCAGAGCCTGGAGGGAGGGCGGTGCATTCACTGAGGACCCCCGAGGTCAGCCCTAGGCCCCGGCGGTCGCGCAGGCGCCCTTGGCCTGTGCGGTGGGTGGGGGGTTGAAGCCAAGCCCGCAGGGCTCCCGGAGCGGCCAGAGAAAGAAGGGCCCTTGGAGAGGTAGGCGAGGTGGGTAGGGGGAGCCACCTTACTCTCCTCAGCTCCCTGAGGGAGAGAGAGAGACAGAGACAGAGAGAGAGATCCATGACCTCTGAGTCTCTGCCTCTACCGCTGGCTGGTGCCAACTCACGCGCCATCCCACTTCCAGCCATCACCCCCACGCCTGCCCCGGAGCCAGCCCCACCACAGAGAGGCCGCTTCCTGCTCCCCTCTGTGCCTTCCCTTCCCGACCTGACTCCAGTGCAGGGGATAAGCTTCAGACAAGTCTTTCCATGTCCCTCTGCATGACAATAGACTTCCTCCCCTCTCCCATTCCACAGGCCCACCCGGGACATCCACCTTGGTCATTAGCTCAGGAGAGGATGCAAGATGAGAATCTCTGCTATTGTGTGGGGAGACTCAGTTTCCCGGGTTTCCCCCATGGACACATGTTCTTCAGCTGGGTCTGATTTTCTCTAGACAAGCTGTCTTGGGAAGGATTTGGCCAGCCCTAAGAACCTGAAGGGAAAGGGCGGAGGGGGGTTCTCTCTCTGCCCCCGACAGCCCCGAGCTGGGTCGCTCCCTCAGACCTGGCCAGGGGCAGCCCATCCCCCGGCGCCCTTCCCCGGGGCATCCAAGGGCAGGCTCGGCGCCAGCCCCACCACGCTCGCCACTGCCCGACCATCGTCCTCCCTCGGGGGGCCTGGGCAGGACAGGGACCCGGCTGTGGGAGGCCTCCAGATCTCAGGCCTGGCACACCGTTTACCAGGCTGCTTCCTCCTCTGACGGGGGCCCAGCACACGCCCCAGGAGACTTGGCAGCCGCCCCCAGGGCTCTATCCTCTGGAACTCGTCCCCTTGGAAGGGGCTGGCCCAGGTGCCAGGTTCGGCTGGTCGGCCAGCCTCCTTTGGAGAAAGCAGGCAAGCCGAGCCAGGCTTGCAGTGGCCCTGGCGTGACACCTGCCACCTCAGGCAGAGGGCCTCCCGCGTGCCCTCCATGGCGGATTTCTCCCCGGAGCCGTGGCCTGGGCACTAGGAAGGCCGGGCCTCCCCGACTTCCGGGAGGAGGGGCTAGCCCAGTTACGCCCTGGCCCCCAAACCCTCTGGTGCCATCTGCCTGTCTCGGCACTTCTGACTCCACAGAGCCTTTCCTACACCTGGGCTGCCTGCCGTGGCAAAGTGCAGGCGTGGGGTGAGGCCATGGCTTTGTCTTTCCAGGAAGAAATGAGCCCCTGGCCGAAGCAGCAGGCCCGGGCAGAGCCTTGAGCTTGAAGCCCAGTAGGTCTGTGGCCCTCAGGGCCAGAGCAATGCTTTCAAGGCAGGGAAGCGGCCTGCAAGCTGAGTGGGAGTGGGGGAGGGGAGGGAGACAGCTGAAGCCCAGTCCAGAAGGGCGGCAAAGGAACAGCTGCAGCTGGGTCAGAGCCTGGAGGGAGGGCGGGGCATTCACTGAGGACCCCCGAGGTCAGCCCTAGGCCCCGGCGGTCGCGCAGGCGCCCTTGGCCTGTGCGGTGGGTGGGGGGTTGAAGCCAAGCCCGCAGGGCTCCCGGAGCGGCCAGAGAAAGAAGGGCCCATGGAGAGGTAGGCGAGGTGGGTAGGGGGAGCCACCTTACTCTCCTCAGCTCCCTGAGGGAGAGAGAGAGAGACAGAGACAGAGAGAGAGATCCATGACCTCTGAGTCTCGGCCTCTACCGCTGGCTGGTGCCAACTCACGCGCCATCCCACTTCCAGCCATCACCCCCACGCCTGCCCTGGAGCCAGCCCCACCACAGAGAGGCCGCTTCCTGCTCCCCTCTGTGCCTTCCCTTCCCGACCTGACTCCAGTGCAGGGGATAAGCTTCAGACAAGTCTTTCCATGTCCCTCTGCATGACAATAGACTTCCTCCCCTCTCCCATTCCACAGGCCCACCCGGGACATCCACCTTGGTCATTAGCTCAGGAGAGGATGCAAGATGAGAATCTCTGCTATTGTGTGGGGAGACTCAGTTTCCCGGGTTTCCCCCATGGACACATGTTCTTCAGCTGGGTCTGATTTTCTCCAGACAAGCTGTCTTGGGAAGGATTTGGCCAGCCCTAAGAACCTGAAGGGAAAGGGCGGAGGGGGGTTCTCTCTCTGCCCCCGACAGCCCCGAGCTGGGTCGCTCCCTCAGACCTGGCCGGGGGCAGCCCATCCCCCGGCGCCCTTCCCCGGGGCATCCAAGGGCAGGCTCGGCGCCAGCCCCACCACGCTCGCCACTGCCCGACCATCGTCCTCCCTCGGGGGGCCTGGGCAGGACAGGGACCCGGCTGTGGGAGGCCTCCAGATCTCAGGCCTGGCACACCGTTTACCAGGCTGCTTCCTCCTCTGACGGGGGCCCAGCACACGCCCCAGGAGACTTGGCAGCCGCCCCCAGGGCTCTATCCTCTGGAACTCGTCCCCTTGGAAGGGGCTGGCCCAGGTGCCAGGTTCGGCTGGTCGGCCAGCCTCCTTTGGAGAAAGCAGGCAAGCCGAGCCAGGCTTGCAGTGGCCCTGGCGTGACACCTGCCACCTCAGGCAGAGGGCCTCCCGCGTGCCCTCCATGGCGGATTTCTCCCCGGAGCCGTGGCCTGGGCACTAGGAAGGCCGGGCCTCCCCGACTTCTGGGAGGAGGGGCTAGCCCAGTTACGCCCTGGCCCCCAAACCCTCTGGTGCCATCTGCCTGTCTCGGCACTTCTGACTCCACAGAGCCTTTCCTACACCTGGGCTGCCTGCCGTGGCAAAGTGCAGGCGTGGGGTGAGGCCATGGCTTTGTCTTTCCAGGAAGAAATGAGCCCCTGGCCGAAGCAGCAGGCCCAGGCAGAGCCTTGAGCTTGAAGCCCAGTAGGTCTGTGGCCCTCAGGGCCACAGCAATGCTTTCAAGGCAGGGAAGCGGCCTGCAAGCTGAGTGGGAGTGGGGGAGGGGAGGGAGACAGCTGAAGCCCAGTCAAGAAGGGCGGCAAAGGAACAGCTGCAGCTGGGTCAGAGCCTGGAGGGAGGGCGGGGCATTCACTGAGGACCCCCGAGGTCAGCCCTAGGCCCTGGCGGTCGCGCAGGCGCCCTTGGCCTGTGCGGTGGGTGGGGGGTTGAAGCCAAGCCCGCAGGGCTCCCGGAGCGGCCAGAGAAAGAAGGGCCCTTGGAGAGGTTGGCGAGGTGGGTAGGGGGAGCCACCTTAATCTCCTCAGCTCCCTGAGGGAGAGAGAGAGAGACAGAGACAGAGAGAGAGATCCATGACCTCTGAGTCTCTGCCTCTACCGCTGGCTGGTGCCAACTCACGCGCCATCCCACTTCCAGCCATCACCCCCACGCCTGCCCCTGAGCCAGCCCCACCACAGAGAGGTCGCTTCCTGCTCCCCTCTGTGCCTTCCCTTCCCGACCTGACTCCAGTGCAGGGGATAAGCTTCAGACAAGTCTTTCCATGTCCCTCTGCATGACAATAGACTTCCTCCCCTCTCCCATTCCACAGGCCCACCCGGGACATCCACCTTGGTCATTAGCTCAGGAGAGGATGCAAGATGAGAATCTCTGCTATTGTGTGGGGAGACTCAGTTTCCCGGGTTTCCCCCATGGACACATGTTCTTCAGCTGGGTCTGATTTTCTCCAGACAAGCTGTCTTGGGAAGGATTTGGCCAGCCCTAAGAACCTGAAGGGAAAGGGCGGAGGGGGGCTCTCTCTCTGACCCGACAGCCCCGAGCTGGGTCGCTCCCTCAGACCTGGCCAGGGGCAGCCCATCCCCCGGCGCCCTTCCCCGGGGCATCCAAGGGCAGGCTCGGCGCCAGCCCCACCACGCTCGCCACTGCCCGACCATCGTCCTCCCTCGGGGGGCCTGGGCAGGACAGGGACCCGGCTGTGGGAGGCCTCCAGATCTCAGGCCTGGCACACCGTTTACCAGGCTGCTTCCTCCTCTGACGGGGGCCCAGCACACGCCCCAGGAGACTTGGCAGCCGCCCCCAGGGCTCTATCCTCTGGAACTCGTCCCCTTGGAAGGGGCTGGCCCAGGTGCCAGGTTCGGCTGGTCGGCCAGCCTCCTTTGGAGAAAGCAGGCAAGCCGAGCCAGGCTTGCAGTGGCCCTGGCGTGACACCTGCCACCTCAGGCAGAGGGCCTCCCGCGTGCCCTCCATGGCGGATTTCTCCCCGGAGCCGTGGCCTGGGCACTAGGAAGGCCGGGCCTCCCCGACTTCTGGGAGGAGGGGCTAGCCCAGTTACGCCCTGGCCCCCAAACCCTCTGGTGCCATCTGCCTGTCTCGGCACTTCTGACTCCACAGAGCCTTTCCTACACCTGGGCTGCCTGCCGTGGCAAAGTGCAGGCGTGGGGTGAGGCCATGGCTTTGTCTTTCCAGGAAGAAATGAGCCCCTGGCCGAAGCAGCAGGCCCAGGCAGAGCCTTGAGCTTGAAGCCCAGTAGGTCTGTGGCCCTCAGGGCCACAGCAATGCTTTCAAGGCAGGGAAGCGGCCTGCAAGCTGAGTGGGAGTGGGGGAGGGGAGGGAGACAGCTGAAGCCCAGTCAAGAAGGGCGGCAAAGGAACAGCTGCAGCTGGGTCAGAGCCTGGAGGGAGGGCGGGGCATTCACTGAGGACCCCCGAGGTCAGCCCTAGGCCCTGGCGGTCGCGCAGGCGCCCTTGGCCTGTGCGGTGGGTGGGGGGTTGAAGCCAAGCCCGCAGGGCTCCCGGAGCGGCCAGAGAAAGAAGGGCCCTTGGAGAGGTTGGCGAGGTGGGTAGGGGGAGCCACCTTAATCTCCTCAGCTCCCTGAGGGAGAGAGAGAGAGACAGAGACAGAGAGAGAGATCCATGACCTCTGAGTCTCTGCCTCTACCGCTGGCTGGTGCCAACTCACGCGCCATCCCACTTCCAGCCATCACCCCCACGCCTGCCCCTGAGCCAGCCCCACCACAGAGAGGTCGCTTCCTGCTCCCCTCTGTGCCTTCCCTTCCCGACCTGACTCCAGTGCAGGGGATAAGCTTCAGACAAGTCTTTCCATGTCCCTCTGCATGACAATAGACTTCCTCCCCTCTCCCATTCCACAGGCCCACCCGGGACATCCACCTTGGTCATTAGCTCAGGAGAGGATGCAAGATGAGAATCTCTGCTATTGTGTGGGGAGACTCAGTTTCCCGGGTTTCCCCCATGGACACATGTTCTTCAGCTGGGTCTGATTTTCTCCAGACAAGCTGTCTTGGGAAGGATTTGGCCAGCCCTAAGAACCTGAAGGGAAAGGGCGGAGGGGGGCTCTCTCTCTGACCCGACAGCCCCGAGCTGGGTCGCTCCCTCAGACCTGGCCAGGGGCAGCCCATCCCCCGGCGCCCTTCCCCGGGGCATCCAAGGGCAGGCTCGGCGCCAGCCCCACCACGCTCGCCACTGCCCGACCATCGTCCTCCCTCGGGGGGCCTGGGCAGGACAGGGACCCGGCTGTGGGAGGCCTCCAGATCTCAGGCCTGGCACACCGTTTACCAGGCTGCTTCCTCCTCTGACGGGGGCCCAGCACACGCCCCAGGAGACTTGGCAGCCGCCCCCAGGGCTCTATCCTCTGGAACTCGTCCCCTTGGAAGGGGCTGGCCCAGGTGCCAGGTTCGGCTGGTCGGCCAGCCTCCTTTGGAGAAAGCAGGCAAGCCGAGCCAGGCTTGCAGTGGCCCTGGCGTGACACCTGCCACCTCAGGCAGAGGGCCTCCCGCGTGCCCTCCATGGCGGATTTCTCCCCGGAGCCGTGGCCTGGGCACTAGGAAGGCCGGGCCTCCCCGACTTCCGGGAGGAGGGGCTAGCCCAGTTACGCCCTGGCCCCCAAACCCTCTGGTGCCATCTGCCTGTCTCGGCACTTCTGACTCCACAGAGCCTTTCCTACACCTGGGCTGCCTGCCGTGGCAAAGTGCAGGCGTGGGGTGAGGCCATGGCTTTGTCTTTCCAGGAAGAAATGAGCCCCTGGCCGAAGCAGCAGGCCCAGGCAGAGCCTTGAGCTTGAAGCCCAGTAGGTCTGTGGCCCTCAGGGCCAGAGCAATGCTTTCAAGGCAGGGAAGCGGCCTGCAAGCTGAGTGGGAGTGGGGGAGGGGAGGGAGACAGCTGAAGCCCAGTCCAGAAGGGCGGCAAAGGAACAGCTGCAGCTGGGTCAGAGCCTGGAGGGAGGGCGGGGCATTCACTGAGGACCCCCGAGGTCAGCCCTAGGCCCTGGCGGTCGCGCAGGCGCCCTTGGCCTGTGTGGTGGGTGGGGGGTTGAAGCCAAGCCCGCAGGGCTCCCGGAGCGGCCAGAGAAAGAAGGGCCCATGGAGAGGTAGGCGAGGTGGGTAGGGGGAGCCACCTTACTCTCCTCAGCTCCCTGAGGGAGAGAGAGAGAGACAGAGACAGAGAGAGAGATCCATGACCTCTGAGTCTCGGCCTCTACCGCTGGCTGGTGCCAACTCACGCGCCATCCCACTTCCAGCCATCACCCCCACGCCTGCCCCGGAGCCAGCCCCACCACAGAGAGGCCGCTTCCTGCTCCCCTCTGTGCCTTCCCTTCCCGACCTGACTCCAGTGCAGGGGATAAGCTTCAGACAAGTCTTTCCATGTCCCTCTGCATGACAATAGACTTCCTCCCCTCTCCCATTCCACAGGCCCACCCGGGACATCCACCTTGGTCATTAGCTCAGGAGAGGATGCAAGATGAGAATCTCTGCTATTGTGTGGGGAGACTCAGTTTCCCGGGTTTCCCCCATGGACACATGTTCTTCAGCTGGGTCTGATTTTCTCCAGACAAGCTGTCTTGGGAAGGATTTGGCCAGCCCTAAGAACCTGAAGGGAAAGGGCGGAGGGGGGTTCTCTCTCTGCCCCCGACAGCCCCGAGCTGGGTCGCTCCCTCAGACCTGGCCAGGGGCAGCCCATCCCCCGGCGCCCTTCCCCGGGGCATCCAAGGGCAGGCTCGGCGCCAGCCCCACCACGCTCGCCACTGCCCGACCATCGTCCTCCCTCGGGGGGCCTGGGCAGGACAGGGACCCGGCTGTGGGAGGCCTCCAGATCTCAGGCCTGGCACACCGTTTACCAGGCTGCTTCCTCCTCTGACGGGGGCCCAGCACACGCCCCAGGAGACTTGGCAGCCGCCCCCAGGGCTCTATCCTCTGGAACTCGTCCCCTTGGAAGGGGCTGGCCCAGGTGCCAGGTTCGGCTGGTCGGCCAGCCTCCTTTGGAGAAAGCAGGCAAGCCGAGCCAGGCTTGCAGTGGCCCTGGCGTGACACCTGCCACCTCAGGCAGAGGGCCTCCCGCGTGCCCTCCATGGCGGATTTCTCCCCGGAGCCGTGGCCTGGGCACTAGGAAGGCCGGGCCTCCCCGACTTCTGGGAGGAGGGGCTAGCCCAGTTACGCCCTGGCCCCCAAACCCTCTGGTGCCATCTGCCTGTCTCGGCACTTCTGACTCCACAGAGCCTTTCCTACACCTGGGCTGCCTGCCGTGGCAAAGTGCAGGCGTGGGGTGAGGCCATGGCTTTGTCTTTCCAGGAAGAAATGAGCCCCTGGCCGAAGCAGCAGGCCCAGGCAGAGCCTTGAGCTTGAAGCCCAGTAGGTCTGTGGCCCTCAGGGCCACAGCAATGCTTTCAAGGCAGGGAAGCGGCCTGCAAGCTGAGTGGGAGTGGGGGAGGGGAGGGAGACAGCTGAAGCCCAGTCAAGAAGGGCGGCAAAGGAACAGCTGCAGCTGGGTCAGAGCCTGGAGGGAGGGCGGGGCATTCACTGAGGACCCCCGAGGTCAGCCCTAGGCCCTGGCGGTCGCGCAGGCGCCCTTGGCCTGTGCGGTGGGTGGGGGGTTGAAGCCAAGCCCGCAGGGCTCCCGGAGCGGCCAGAGAAAGAAGGGCCCTTGGAGAGGTTGGCGAGGTGGGTAGGGGGAGCCACCTTAATCTCCTCAGCTCCCTGAGGGAGAGAGAGAGAGACAGAGACAGAGAGAGAGATCCATGACCTCTGAGTCTCTGCCTCTACCGCTGGCTGGTGCCAACTCACGCGCCATCCCACTTCCAGCCATCACCCCCACGCCTGCCCCTGAGCCAGCCCCACCACAGAGAGGTCGCTTCCTGCTCCCCTCTGTGCCTTCCCTTCCCGACCTGACTCCAGTGCAGGGGATAAGCTTCAGACAAGTCTTTCCATGTCCCTCTGCATGACAATAGACTTCCTCCCCTCTCCCATTCCACAGGCCCACCCGGGACATCCACCTTGGTCATTAGCTCAGGAGAGGATGCAAGATGAGAATCTCTGCTATTGTGTGGGGAGACTCAGTTTCCCGGGTTTCCCCCATGGACACATGTTCT
Organism: Diceros bicornis minor; assembly: GCF_020826845.1. Taxonomy (NCBI): domain Eukaryota; kingdom Metazoa; phylum Chordata; class Mammalia; order Perissodactyla; family Rhinocerotidae; genus Diceros; species Diceros bicornis. The sequence goes on from NW_026691551.1 coordinate 28,247, forward strand.
TCAGCTGGGTCTGATTTTCTCCAGACAAGCTGTCTTGGGAAGGATTTGGCCAGCCCTAAGAACCTGAAGGGAAAGGGCGGAGGGGGGCTCTCTCTCTGACCCGACAGCCCCGAGCTGGGTCGCTCCCTCAGACCTGGCCAGGGGCAGCCCATCCCCCGGCGCCCTTCCCCGGGGCATCCAAGGGCAGGCTCGGCGCCAGCCCCACCACGCTCGCCACTGCCCGACCATCGTCCTCCCTCGGGGGGCCTGGGCAGGACAGGGACCCGGCTGTGGGAGGCCTCCAGATCTCAGGCCTGGCACACCGTTTACCAGGCTGCTTCCTCCTCTGACGGGGGCCCAGCACACGCCCCAGGAGACTTGGCAGCCGCCCCCAGGGCTCTATCCTCTGGAACTCGTCCCCTTGGAAGGGGCTGGCCCAGGTGCCAGGTTCGGCTGGTCGGCCAGCCTCCTTTGGAGAAAGCAGGCAAGCCGAGCCAGGCTTGCAGTGGCCCTGGCGTGACACCTGCCACCTCAGGCAGAGGGCCTCCCGCGTGCCCTCCATGGCGGATTTCTCCCCGGAGCCGTGGCCTGGGCACTAGGAAGGCCGGGCCTCCCCGACTTCCGGGAGGAGGGGCTAGCCCAGTTACGCCCTGGCCCCCAAACCCTCTGGTGCCATCTGCCTGTCTCGGCACTTCTGACTCCACAGAGCCTTTCCTACACCTGGGCTGCCTGCCGTGGCAAAGTGCAGGCGTGGGGTGAGGCCATGGCTTTGTCTTTCCAGGAAGAAATGAGCCCCTGGCCGAAGCAGCAGGCCCAGGCAGAGCCTTGAGCTTGAAGCCCAGTAGGTCTGTGGCCCTCAGGGCCACAGCAATGCTTTCAAGGCAGGGAAGCGGCCTGCAAGCTGAGTGGGAGTGGGGGAGGGGAGGGAGACAGCTGAAGCCCAGTCCAGAAGGGCGGCAAAGGAACAGCTGCAGCTGGGTCAGAGCCTGGAGGGAGGGCGGGGCATTCACTGAGGACCCCCGAGGTCAGCCCTAGGCCCTGGCGGTCCCGCAGGCGCCCTTGGCCTGTGCGGTGGGTGGGGGGTTGAAGCCAAGCCCGCAGGGCTCCCGGAGCGGCCAGAGAAAGAAGGGCCCTTGGAGAGGTTGGCGAGGTGGGTAGGGGGAGCCACCTTAATCTCCTCAGCTCCCTGAGGGAGAGAGAGAGAGACAGAGACAGAGAGAGAGATCCATGACCTCTGAGTCTCTGCCTCTACCGCTGGCTGGTGCCAACTCACGCGCCATCCCACTTCCAGCCATCACCCCCACGCCTGCCCCTGAGCCAGCCCCACCACAGAGAGGTCGCTTCCTGCTCCCCTCTGTGCCTTCCCTTCCCGACCTGACTCCAGTGCAGGGGATAAGCTTCAGACAAGTCTTTCCATGTCCCTCTGCATGACAATAGACTTCCTCCCCTCTCCCATTCCACAGGCCCACCCGGGACATCCACCTTGGTCATTAGCTCAGGAGAGGATGCAAGATGAGAATCTCTGCTATTGTGTGGGGAGACTCAGTTTCCCGGGTTTCCCCCATGGACACATGTTCTTCAGCTGGGTCTGATTTTCTCCAGACAAGCTGTCTTGGGAAGGATTTGGCCAGCCCTAAGAACCTGAAGGGAAAGGGCGGAGGGGGGTTCTCTCTCTGCCCCCGACAGCCCCGAGCTGGGTCGCTCCCTCAGACCTGGCCAGGGGCAGCCCATCCCCCGGCGCCCTTCCCCGGGGCATCCAAGGGCAGGCTCGGCGCCAGCCCCACCACGCTCGCCACTGCCCGACCATCGTCCTCCCTCGGGGGGCCTGGGCAGGACAGGGACCCGGCTGTGGGAGGCCTCCAGATCTCAGGCCTGGCACACCGTTTACCAGGCTGCTTCCTCCTCTGACGGGGGCCCAGCACACGCCCCAGGAGACTTGGCAGCCGCCCCCAGGGCTCTATCCTCTGGAACTCGTCCCCTTGGAAGGGGCTGGCCCAGGTGCCAGGTTCGGCTGGTCGGCCAGCCTCCTTTGGAGAAAGCAGGCAAGCCGAGCCAGGCTTGCAGTGGCCCTGGCGTGACACCTGCCACCTCAGGCAGAGGGCCTCCCGCGTGCCCTCCATGGCGGATTTCTCCCCGGAGCCGTGGCCTGGGCACTAGGAAGGCCGGGCCTCCCCGACTTCCGGGAGGAGGGGCTAGCCCAGTTACGCCCTGGCCCCCAAACCCTCTGGTGCCATCTGCCTGTCTCGGCACTTCTGACTCCACAGAGCCTTTCCTACACCTGGGCTGCCTGCCGTGGCAAAGTGCAGGCGTGGGGTGAGGCCATGGCTTTGTCTTTCCAGGAAGAAATGAGCCCCTGGCCTAAGCAGCAGGCCCAGGCAGAGCCTTGAGCTTGAAGCCCAGTAGGTCTGTGGCCCTCAGGGCCACAGCAATGCTTTCAAGGCAGGGAAGCGGCCTGCAAGCTGAGTGGGAGTGGGGGAGGGGAGGGAGACAGCTGAAGCCCAGTCCAGAAGGGCGGCAAAGGAACAGCTGCAGCTGTGTCAGAGCCTGGAGGGAGGGCGGGGCATTCACTGAGGACCCCCGAGGTCAGCCCTAGGCCCCGGCGGTCGCGCAGGCGCCCTTGGCCTGTGCTGTGGGTGGAGGGTTGAAGCCAAGCCCGCAGGGCTCCCGGAGCGGCCAGAGAAAGAAGGGCCCTTGGAGAGGTAGGCGAGGTGGGTAGGGGGAGCCACCTTACTCTCCTCAGCTCCCTGAGGGAGAGAGAGAGACAGAGACAGAGAGAGAGATCCATGACCTCTGAGTCTCTGCCTCTACCGCTGGCTGGTGCCAACTCACGCGCCATCCCACTTCCAGCCATCACCCCCACGCCTGCCCCTGGGCCAGCCCCACCACAGGGAGGCCTGTTCCTGCTCACCTCTGTGCCAGTCCCTTCCCGACCTGACCCCAGTGCAGGGGATAAGCTTCAGACAAGTCTTTCCATGTCCCTCTGCATGACAATAGACTTCCTCCCCTCTCCCATTCCACAGGCCCACCCGGGACATCCACCTTTGTCATTAGCTCAGGAGAGGATGCAAGATGAGAAACTCTGCTATTGTGTGGGGAGACTCAGTTTCCCGGGTTTCCCCCATGGACACATGTTCTTCAGCTGGGTCTGATTTTCTCCAGGCAAGCTGTCTTGGGAAGGATTTGGCCAGCCCTAAGAACCTGAAGGGAAAGGGCGGAGGGGGGTTCTCTCTCTGCCCCCGACAGCCCCGAGCTGGGTCGCTCCCTCAGACCTGGCCAGGGGCAGCCCATCCCCCGGCGCCCTTCCCCGGGGCATCCAAGGGCAGGCTCGGCGCCAGCCCCACCACGCTCGCCACTGCCCGACCATCGTCCTCCCTCGGGGGGCCTGGGCAGGACAGGGACCCGGCTGTGGGAGGCCTCCAGATCTCAGGCCTGGCACACCGTTTACCAGGCTGCTTCCTCCTCTGACGGGGGCCCAGCACACGCCCCAGGAGACTTGGCAGCCGCCCCCAGGGCTCTATCCTCTGGAACTCGTCCCCTTGGAAGGGGCTGGCCCAGGTGCCAGGTTCGGCTGGTCGGCCAGCCTCCTTTGGAGAAAGCAGGCAAGCCGAGCCAGGCTTGCAGTGGCCCTGGCGTGACACCTGCCACCTCAGGCAGAGGGCCTCCCGCGTGCCCTCCATGGCGGATTTCTCCCCGGAGCCGTGGCCTGGGCACTAGGAAGGCCGGGCCTCCCCGACTTCCGGGAGGAGGGGCTAGCCCAGTTACGCCCTGGCCCCCAAACCCTCTGGTGCCATCTGCCTGTCTCGGCACTTCTGACTCCACAGAGCCTTTCCTACACCTGGGCTGCCTGCCGTGGCAAAGTGCAGGCGTGGGGTGAGGCCATGGCTTTGTCTTTCCAGGAAGAAATGAGCCCCTGGCCTAAGCAGCAGGCCCAGGCAGAGCCTTGAGCTTGAAGCCCAGTAGGTCTGTGGCCCTCAGGGCCAGAGCAATGCTTTCAAGGCAGGGAAGCGGCCTGCAAGCTGAGTGGGAGTGGGGGAGGGGAGGGAGACAGCTGAAGCCCAGTCCAGAAGGGCTGCAAAGGAACAGCTGCAGCTGTGTCAGAGCCTGGAGGGAGGGCGGGGCATTCACTGAGGACCCCCGAGGTCAGCCCTAGGCCCCGGCGGTCGCGCAGGCGCCCTTGGCCTGTGCTGTGGGTGGAGGGTTGAAGCCAAGCCCGCAGGGCTCCCGGAGCGGCCAGAGAAAGAAGGGCCCTTGGAGAGGTAGGCGAGGTGGGTAGGGGGAGCCACCTTACTCTCCTCAGCTCCCTGAGGGAGAGAGAGAGACAGAGACAGAGAGAGAGATCCATGACCTCTGAGTCTCTGCCTCTACCGCTGGCTGGTGCCAACTCACGCGCCATCCCACTTCCAGCCATCACCCCCACGCCTGCCCCGGAGCCAGCCCCACCACAGAGAGGCCGCTTCCTGCTCCCCTCTGTGCCTTCCCTTCCCGACCTGACTCCAGTGCAGGGGATAAGCTTCAGACAAGTCTTTCCATGTCCCTCTGCATGACAATAGACTTCCTCCCCTCTCCCATTCCACAGGCCCACCCGGGACATCCACCTTGGTCATTAGCTCAGGAGAGGATGCAAGATGAGAATCTCTGCTATTGTGTGGGGAGACTCAGTTTCCCGGGTTTCCCCCATGGACACATGTTCTTCAGCTGGGTCTGATTTTCTCCAGACAAGCTGTCTTGGGAAGGATTTGGCCAGCCCTAAGAACCTGAAGGGAAAGGGCGGAGGGGGGTTCTCTCTCTGCCCCCGACAGCCCCCAGCTGGGTCGCTCCCTCAGACCTGGCCAGGGGCAGCCCATCCCCCGGCGCCCTTCCCCGGGGCATCCAAGGGCAGGCTCGGCGCCAGCCCCACCACGCTCGCCACTGCCCGACCATCGTCCTCCCTCGGGGGGCCTGGGCAGGACAGGGACCCGGCTGTGGGAGGCCTCCAGATCTCAGGCCTGGCACACCGTTTACCAGGCTGCTTCCTCCTCTGACGGGGGCCCAGCACACGCCCCAGGAGACTTGGCAGCCGCCCCCAGGGCTCTATCCTCTGGAACTCGTCCCCTTGGAAGGGGCTGGCCCAGGTGCCAGGTTCGGCTGGTCGGCCAGCCTCCTTTGGAGAAAGCAGGCAAGCCGAGCCAGGCTTGCAGTGGCCCTGGCGTGACACCTGCCACCTCAGGCAGAGGGCCTCCCGCGTGCCCTCCATGGCGGATTTCTCCCCGGAGCCGTGGCCTGGGCACTAGGAAGGCCGGGCCTCCCCGACTTCCGGGAGGAGGGGCTAGCCCAGTTACGCCCTGGCCCCCAAACCCTCTGGTGCCATCTGCCTGTCTCGGCACTTCTGACTCCACAGAGCCTTTCCTACACCTGGGCTGCCTGCCGTGGCAAAGTGCAGGCGTGGGGTGAGGCCATGGCTTTGTCTTTCCAGGAAGAAATGAGCCCCTGGCCTAAGCAGCAGGCCCAGGCAGAGCCTTGAGCTTGAAGCCCAGTAGGTCTGTGGCCCTCAGGGCCAGAGCAATGCTTTCAAGGCAGGGAAGCGGCCTGCAAGCTGAGTGGGAGTGGGGGAGGGGAGGGAGACAGCTGAAGCCGTGTCCAGAAGGGCAGCAAAGGAACAGCTGCAGCTGGGTCAGAGCCTGGAGGGAGGGCGGTGCATTCACTGAGGACCCCCGAGGTCAGCCCTAGGCCCCGGCGGTCGCGCAGGCGCCCTTGGCCTGTGCGGTGGGTGGGGGGTTGAAGCCAAGCCCGCAGGGCTCCCGGAGCGGCCAGAGAAAGAAGGGCCCTTGGAGAGGTAGGCGAGGTGGGTAGGGGGAGCCACCTTACTCTCCTCAGCTCCCTGAGGGAGAGAGAGAGACAGAGACAGAGAGAGAGATCCATGACCTCTGAGTCTCTGCCTCTACCGCTGGCTGGTGCCAACTCACGCGCCATCCCACTTCCAGCCATCACCCCCACGCCTTCCCCGGAGCCAGCCCCACCACAGAGAGGCCGCTTCCTGCTCCCCTCTGTGCCTTCCCTTCCCGACCTGACTCCAGTGCAGGGGATAAGCTTCAGACAAGTCTTTCCATGTCCCTCTGCATGACAATAGACTTCCTCCCCTCTCCCATTCCACAGGCCCACCCGGGACATCCACCTTGGTCATTAGCTCAGGAGAGGATGCAAGATGAGAATCTCTGCTATTGTGTGGGGAGACTCAGTTTCCCGGGTTTCCCCCATGGACACATGTTCTTCAGCTGGGTCTGATTTTCTCCAGACAAGCTGTCTTGGGAAGGATTTGGCCAGCCCTAAGAACCTGAAGGGAAAGGGCGGAGGGGGGTTCTCTCTCTGCCCCCGACAGCCCCGAGCTGGGTCGCTCCCTCAGACCTGGCCAGGGGCAGCCCATCCCCCGGCGCCCTTCCCCGGGGCATCCAAGGGCAGGCTCGGCGCCAGCCCCACCACGCTCGCCACTGCCCGACCATCGTCCTCCCTCGGGGGGCCTGGGCAGGACAGGGACCCGGCTGTGGGAGGCCTCCAGATCTCAGGCCTGGCACACCGTTTACCAGGCTGCTTCCTCCTCTGACGGGGGCCCAGCACACGCCCCAGGAGACTTGGCAGCCGCCCCCAGGGCTCTATCCTCTGGAACTCGTCCCCTTGGAAGGGGCTGGCCCAGGTGCCAGGTTCGGCTGGTCGGCCAGCCTCCTTTGGAGAAAGCAGGCAAGCCGAGCCAGGCTTGCAGTGGCCCTGGCGTGACACCTGCCACCTCAGGCAGAGGGCCTCCCGCGTGCCCTCCATGGCGGATTTCTCCCCGGAGCCGTGGCCTGGGCACTAGGAAGGCCGGGCCTCCCCGACTTCTGGGAGGAGGGGCTAGCCCAGTTACGCCCTGGCCCCCAAACCCTCTGGTGCCATCTGCCTGTCTCGGCACTTCTGACTCCACAGAGCCTTTCCTACACCTGGGCTGCCTGCCGTGGCAAAGTGCAGGCGTGGGGTGAGGCCATGGCTTTGTCTTTCCAGGAAGAAATGAGCCCCTGGCCGAAGCAGCAGGCCCAGGCAGAGCCTTGAGCTTGAAGCCCAGTAGGTCTGTGGCCCTCAGGGCCACAGCAATGCTTTCAAGGCAGGGAAGCGGCCTGCAAGCTGAGTGGGAGTGGGGGAGGGGAGGGAGACAGCTGAAGCCCAGTCCAGAAGGGCGGCAAAGGAACAGCTGCAGCTGGGTCAGAGCCTGGAGGGAGGGCGGGGCATTCACTGAGGACCCCCGAGGTCAGCCCTAGGCCCTGGCGGTCGCGCAGGCGCCCTTGGCCTGTGCGGTGGGTGGGGGGTTGAAGCCAAGCCCGCAGGGCTCCCGGAGCGGCCAGAGAAAGAAGGGCCCTTGGAGAGGTTGGCGAGGTGGGTAGGGGGAGCCACCTTAATCTCCTCAGCTCCCTGAGGGAGAGAGAGAGAGACAGAGACAGAGAGAGAGATCCATGACCTCTGAGTCTCTGCCTCTACCGCTGGCTGGTGCCAACTCACGCGCCATCCCACTTCCAGCCATCACCCCCACGCCTGCCCCTGAGCCAGCCCCACCACAGAGAGGTCGCTTCCTGCTCCCCTCTGTGCCTTCCCTTCCCGACCTGACTCCAGTGCAGGGGATAAGCTTCAGACAAGTCTTTCCATGTCCCTCTGCATGACAATAGACTTCCTCCCCTCTCCCATTCCACAGGCCCACCCGGGACATCCACCTTGGTCATTAGCTCAGGAGAGGATGCAAGATGAGAATCTCTGCTATTGTGTGGGGAGACTCAGTTTCCCGGGTTTCCCCCATGGACACATGTTCTTCAGCTGGGTCTGATTTTCTCCAGACAAGCTGTCTTGGGAAGGATTTGGCCAGCCCTAAGAACCTGAAGGGAAAGGGCGGAGGGGGGTTCTCTCTCTGCCCCCGACAGCCCCGAGCTGGGTCGCTCCCTCAGACCTGGCCAGGGGCAGCCCATCCCCCGGCGCCCTTCCCCGGGGCATCCAAGGGCAGGCTCGGCGCCAGCCCCACCACGCTCGCCACTGCCCGACCATCGTCCTCCCTCGGGGGGCCTGGGCAGGACAGGGACCCGGCTGTGGGAGGCCTCCAGATCTCAGGCCTGGCACACCGTTTACCAGGCTGCTTCCTCCTCTGACGGGGGCCCAGCACACGCCCCAGGAGACTTGGCAGCCGCCCCCAGGGCTCTATCCTCTGGAACTCGTCCCCTTGGAAGGGGCTGGCCCAGGTGCCAGGTTCGGCTGGTCGGCCAGCCTCCTTTGGAGAAAGCAGGCAAGCCGAGCCAGGCTTGCAGTGGCCCTGGCGTGACACCTGCCACCTCAGGCAGAGGGCCTCCCGCGTGCCCTCCATGGCGGATTTCTCCCCGGAGCCGTGGCCTGGGCACTAGGAAGGCCGGGCCTCCCCGACTTCCGGGAGGAGGGGCTAGCCCAGTTACGCCCTGGCCCCCAAACCCTCTGGTGCCATCTGCCTGTCTCGGCACTTCTGACTCCACAGAGCCTTTCCTACACCTGGGCTGCCTGCCGTGGCAAAGTGCAGGCGTGGGGTGAGGCCATGGCTTTGTCTTTCCAGGAAGAAATGAGCCCCTGGCCGAAGCAGCAGGCCCAGGCAGAGCCTTGAGCTTGAAGCCCAGTAGGTCTGTGGCCCTCAGGGCCACAGCAATGCTTTCAAGGCAGGGAAGCGGCCTGCAAGCTGAGTGGGAGTGGGGGAGGGGAGGGAGACAGCTGAAGCCCAGTCCAGAAGGGCGGCAAAGGAACAGCTGCAGCTGGGTCAGAGCCTGGAGGGAGGGCGGGGCATTCACTGAGGACCCCCGAGGTCAGCCCTAGGCCCTGGCGGTCGCGCAGGCGCCCTTGGCCTGTGCGGTGGGTGGGGGGTTGAAGCCAAGCCCGCAGGGCTCCCGGAGCGGCCAGAGAAAGAAGGGCCCTTGGAGAGGTTGGCGAGGTGGGTAGGGGGAGCCACCTTAATCTCCTCAGCTCCCTGAGGGAGAGAGAGAGAGACAGAGACAGAGAGAGAGATCCATGACCTCTGAGTCTCTGCCTCTACCGCTGGCTGGTGCCAACTCACGCGCCATCCCACTTCCAGCCATCACCCCCACGCCTGCCCCTGAGCCAGCCCCACCACAGAGAGGTCGCTTCCTGCTCCCCTCTGTGCCTTCCCTTCCCGACCTGACTCCAGTGCAGGGGATAAGCTTCAGACAAGTCTTTCCATGTCCCTCTGCATGACAATAGACTTCTTCCCCTCTCCCATTCCACAGGCCCACCCGGGACATCCACCTTGGTCATTAGCTCAGGAGAGGATGCAAGATGAGAATCTCTGCTATTGTGTGGGGAGACTCAGTTTCCCGGGTTTCCCCCATGGACACATGTTCTTCAGCTGGGTCTGATTTTCTCCAGACAAGCTGTCTTGGGAAGGATTTGGCCAGCCCTAAGAACCTGAAGGGAAAGGGCGGAGGGGGGTTCTCTCTCTGCCCCCGACAGCCCCGAGCTGGGTCGCTCCCTCAGACCTGGCCAGGGGCAGCCCATCCCCCGGCGCCCTTCCCCGGGGCATCCAAGGGCAGGCTCGGCGCCAGCCCCACCACGCTCGCCACTGCCCGACCATCGTCCTCCCTCGGGGGGCCTGGGCAGGACAGGGACCCGGCTGTGGGAGGCCTCCAGATCTCAGGCCTGGCACACCGTTTACCAGGCTGCTTCCTCCTCTGACGGGGGCCCAGCACACGCCCCAGGAGACTTGGCAGCCGCCCCCAGGGCTCTATCCTCTGGAACTCGTCCCCTTGGAAGGGGCTGGCCCAGGTGCCAGGTTCGGCTGGTCGGCCAGCCTCCTTTGGAGAAAGCAGGCAAGCCGAGCCAGGCTTGCAGTGGCCCTGGCGTGACACCTGCCACCTCAGGCAGAGGGCCTCCCGCGTGCCCTCCATGGCGGATTTCTCCCCGGAGCCGTGGCCTGGGCACTAGGAAGGCCGGGCCTCCCCGACTTCCGGGAGGAGGGGCTAGCCCAGTTACGCCCTGGCCCCCAAACCCTCTGGTGCCATCTGCCTGTCTCGGCACTTCTGACTCCACAGAGCCTTTCCTACACCTGGGCTGCCTGCCGTGGCAAAGTGCAGGCGTGGGGTGAGGCCATGGCTTTGTCTTTCCAGGAAGAAATGAGCCCCTGGCCTAAGCAGCAGGCCCAGGCAGAGCCTTGAGCTTGAAGCCCAGTAGGTCTGTGGCCCTCAGGGCCACAGCAATGCTTTCAAGGCAGGGAAGCGGCCTGCAAGCTGAGTGGGAGTGGGGGAGGGGAGGGAGACAGCTGAAGCCCAGTCCAGAAGGGCGGCAAAGGAACAGCTGCAGCTGTGTCAGAGCCTGGAGGGAGGGCGGGGCATTCACTGAGGACCCCCGAGGTCAGCCCTAGGCCCCGGCGGTCGCGCAGGCGCCCTTGGCCTGTGCTGTGGGTGGAGGGTTGAAGCCAAGCCCGCAGGGCTCCCGGAGCGGCCAGAGAAAGAAGGGCCCTTGGAGAGGTAGGCGAGGTGGGTAGGGGGAGCCACCTTACTCTCCTCAGCTCCCTGAGGGAGAGAGAGAGACAGAGACAGAGAGAGAGATCCATGACCTCTGAGTCTCTGCCTCTACCGCTGGCTGGTGCCAACTCACGCGCCATCCCACTTCCAGCCATCACCCCCACGCCTGCCCCTGGGCCAGCCCCACCACAGGGAGGCCTGTTCCTGCTCACCTCTGTGCCAGTCCCTTCCCGACCTGACCCCAGTGCAGGGGATAAGCTTCAGACAAGTCTTTCCATGTCCCTCTGCATGACAATAGACTTCCTCCCCTCTCCCATTCCACAGGCCCACCCGGGACATCCACCTTTGTCATTAGCTCAGGAGAGGATGCAAGATGAGAAACTCTGCTATTGTGTGGGGAGACTCAGTTTCCCGGGTTTCCCCCATGGACACATGTTCTTCAGCTGGGTCTGATTTTCTCCAGGCAAGCTGTCTTGGGAAGGATTTGGCCAGCCCTAAGAACCTGAAGGGAAAGGGCGGAGGGGGGTTCTCTCTCTGCCCCCGACAGCCCCGAGCTGGGTCGCTCCCTCAGACCTGGCCAGGGGCAGCCCATCCCCCGGCGCCCTTCCCCGGGGCATCCAAGGGCAGGCTCGGCGCCAGCCCCACCACGCTCGCCACTGCCCGACCATCGTCCTCCCTCGGGGGGCCTGGGCAGGACAGGGACCCGGCTGTGGGAGGCCTCCAGATCTCAGGCCTGGCACACCGTTTACCAGGCTGCTTCCTCCTCTGACGGGGGCCCAGCACACGCCCCAGGAGACTTGGCAGCCGCCCCCAGGGCTCTATCCTCTGGAACTCGTCCCCTTGGAAGGGGCTGGCCCAGGTGCCAGGTTCGGCTGGTCGGCCAGCCTCCTTTGGAGAAAGCAGGCAAGCCGAGCCAGGCTTGCAGTGGCCCTGGCGTGACACCTGCCACCTCAGGCAGAGGGCCTCCCGCGTGCCCTCCATGGCGGATTTCTCCCCGGAGCCGTGGCCTGGGCACTAGGAAGGCCGGGCCTCCCCGACTTCCGGGAGGAGGGGCTAGCCCAGTTACGCCCTGGCCCCCAAACCCTCTGGTGCCATCTGCCTGTCTCGGCACTTCTGACTCCACAGAGCCTTTCCTACACCTGGGCTGCCTGCCGTGGCAAAGTGCAGGCGTGGGGTGAGGCCATGGCTTTGTCTTTCCAGGAAGAAATGAGCCCCTGGCCTAAGCAGCAGGCCCAGGCAGAGCCTTGAGCTTGAAGCCCAGTAGGTCTGTGGCCCTCAGGGCCAGAGCAATGCTTTCAAGGCAGGGAAGCGGCCTGCAAGCTGAGTGGGAGTGGGGGAGGGGAGGGAGACAGCTGAAGCCCAGTCCAGAAGGGCTGCAAAGGAACAGCTGCAGCTGTGTCAGAGCCTGGAGGGAGGGCGGGGCATTCACTGAGGACCCCCGAGGTCAGCCCTAGGCCCCGGCGGTCGCGCAGGCGCCCTTGGCCTGTGCTGTGGGTGGAGGGTTGAAGCCAAGCCCGCAGGGCTCCCGGAGCGGCCAGAGAAAGAAGGGCCCTTGGAGAGGTAGGCGAGGTGGGTAGGGGGAGCCACCTTACTCTCCTCAGCTCCCTGAGGGAGAGAGAGAGACAGAGACAGAGAGAGAGATCCATGACCTCTGAGTCTCTGCCTCTACCGCTGGCTGGTGCCAACTCACGCGCCATCCCACTTCCAGCCATCACCCCCACGCCTGCCCCGGAGCCAGCCCCACCACAGAGAGGCCGCTTCCTGCTCCCCTCTGTGCCTTCCCTTCCCGACCTGACTCCAGTGCAGGGGATAAGCTTCAGACAAGTCTTTCCATGTCCCTCTGCATGACAATAGACTTCCTCCCCTCTCCCATTCCACAGGCCCACCCGGGACATCCACCTTGGTCATTAGCTCAGGAGAGGATGCAAGATGAGAATCTCTGCTATTGTGTGGGGAGACTCAGTTTCCCGGGTTTCCCCCATGGACACATGTTCTTCAGCTGGGTCTGATTTTCTCCAGACAAGCTGTCTTGGGAAGGATTTGGCCAGCCCTAAGAACCTGAAGGGAAAGGGCGGAGGGGGGTTCTCTCTCTGCCCCCGACAGCCCCCAGCTGGGTCGCTCCCTCAGACCTGGCCAGGGGCAGCCCATCCCCCGGCGCCCTTCCCCGGGGCATCCAAGGGCAGGCTCGGCGCCAGCCCCACCACGCTCGCCACTGCCCGACCATCGTCCTCCCTCGGGGGGCCTGGGCAGGACAGGGACCCGGCTGTGGGAGGCCTCCAGATCTCAGGCCTGGCACACCGTTTACCAGGCTGCTTCCTCCTCTGACGGGGGCCCAGCACACGCCCCAGGAGACTTGGCAGCCGCCCCCAGGGCTCTATCCTCTGGAACTCGTCCCCTTGGAAGGGGCTGGCCCAGGTGCCAGGTTCGGCTGGTCGGCCAGCCTCCTTTGGAGAAAGCAGGCAAGCCGAGCCAGGCTTGCAGTGGCCCTGGCGTGACACCTGCCACCTCAGGCAGAGGGCCTCCCGCGTGCCCTCCATGGCGGATTTCTCCCCGGAGCCGTGGCCTGGGCACTAGGAAGGCCGGGCCTCCCCGACTTCCGGGAGGAGGGGCTAGCCCAGTTACGCCCTGGCCCCCAAACCCTCTGGTGCCATCTGCCTGTCTCGGCACTTCTGACTCCACAGAGCCTTTCCTACACCTGGGCTGCCTGCCGTGGCAAAGTGCAGGCGTGGGGTGAGGCCATGGCTTTGTCTTTCCAGGAAGAAATGAGCCCCTGGCCTAAGCAGCAGGCCCAGGCAGAGCCTTGAGCTTGAAGCCCAGTAGGTCTGTGGCCCTCAGGGCCACAGCAATGCTTTCAAGGCAGGGAAGCGGCCTGCAAGCTGAGTGGGAGTGGGGGAGGGGAGGGAGACAGCTGAAGCCCAGTCCAGAAGGGCGGCAAAGGAACAGCTGCAGCTGTGTCAGAGCCTGGAGGGAGGGCGGGGCATTCACTGAGGACCCCCGAGGTCAGCCCTAGGCCCCGGCGGTCGCGCAGGCGCCCTTGGCCTGTGCTGTGGGTGGAGGGTTGAAGCCAAGCCCGCAGGGCTCCCGGAGCGGCCAGAGAAAGAAGGGCCCTTGGAGAGGTAGGCGAGGTGGGTAGGGGGAGCCACCTTACTCTCCTCAGCTCCCTGAGGGAGAGAGAGAGACAGAGACAGAGAGAGAGATCCATGACCTCTGAGTCTCTGCCTCTACCGCTGGCTGGTGCCAACTCACGCGCCATCCCACTTCCAGCCATCACCCCCACGCCTGCCCCTGGGCCAGCCCCACCACAGGGAGGCCTGTTCCTGCTCACCTCTGTGCCAGTCCCTTCCCGACCTGACCCCAGTGCAGGGGATAAGCTTCAGACAAGTCTTTCCATGTCCCTCTGCATGACAATAGACTTCCTCCCCTCTCCCATTCCACAGGCCCACCCGGGACATCCACCTTTGTCATTAGCTCAGGAGAGGATGCAAGATGAGAAACTCTGCTATTGTGTGGGGAGACTCAGTTTCCCGGGTTTCCCCCATGGACACATGTTCTTCAGCTGGGTCTGATTTTCTCCAGGCAAGCTGTCTTGGGAAGGATTTGGCCAGCCCTAAGAACCTGAAGGGAAAGGGCGGAGGGGGGTTCTCTCTCTGCCCCCGACAGCCCCGAGCTGGGTCGCTCCCTCAGACCTGGCCAGGGGCAGCCCATCCCCCGGCGCCCTTCCCCGGGGCATCCAAGGGCAGGCTCGGCGCCAGCCCCACCACGCTCGCCACTGCCCGACCATCGTCCTCCCTCGGGGGGCCTGGGCAGGACAGGGACCCGGCTGTGGGAGGCCTCCAGATCTCAGGCCTGGCACACCGTTTACCAGGCTGCTTCCTCCTCTGACGGGGGCCCAGCACACGCCCCAGGAGACTTGGCAGCCGCCCCCAGGGCTCTATCCTCTGGAACTCGTCCCCTTGGAAGGGGCTGGCCCAGGTGCCAGGTTCGGCTGGTCGGCCAGCCTCCTTTGGAGAAAGCAGGCAAGCCGAGCCAGGCTTGCAGTGGCCCTGGCGTGACACCTGCCACCTCAGGCAGAGGGCCTCCCGCGTGCCCTCCATGGCGGATTTCTCCCCGGAGCCGTGGCCTGGGCACTAGGAAGGCCGGGCCTCCCCGACTTCCGGGAGGAGGGGCTAGCCCAGTTACGCCCTGGCCCCCAAACCCTCTGGTGCCATCTGCCTGTCTCGGCACTTCTGACTCCACAGAGCCTTTCCTACACCTGGGCTGCCTGCCGTGGCAAAGTGCAGGCGTGGGGTGAGGCCATGGCTTTGTCTTTCCAGGAAGAAATGAGCCCCTGGCCTAAGCAGCAGGCCCAGGCAGAGCCTTGAGCTTGAAGCCCAGTAGGTCTGTGGCCCTCAGGGCCAGAGCAATGCTTTCAAGGCAGGGAAGCGGCCTGCAAGCTGAGTGGGAGTGGGGGAGGGGAGGGAGACAGCTGAAGCCCAGTCCAGAAGGGCGGCAAAGGAACAGCTGCAGCTGTGTCAGAGCCTGGAGGGAGGGCGGGGCATTCACTGAGGACCCCCGAGGTCAGCCCTAGGCCCCGGCGGTCGCGCAGGCGCCCTTGGCCTGTGCTGTGGGTGGAGGGTTGAAGCCAAGCCCGCAGGGCTCCCGGAGCGGCCAGAGAAAGAAGGGCCCTTGGAGAGGTAGGCGAGGTGGGTAGGGGGAGCCACCTTACTCTCCTCAGCTCCCTGAGGGAGAGAGAGAGACAGAGACAGAGAGAGAGATCCATGA
Organism: Diceros bicornis minor; assembly: GCF_020826845.1. Taxonomy (NCBI): domain Eukaryota; kingdom Metazoa; phylum Chordata; class Mammalia; order Perissodactyla; family Rhinocerotidae; genus Diceros; species Diceros bicornis. The sequence continues at coordinate 43,468 of NW_026691551.1, forward strand.
CCTCTGAGTCTCTGCCTCTACCGCTGGCTGGTGCCAACTCACGCGCCATCCCACTTCCAGCCATCACCCCCACGCCTGCCCCGGAGCCAGCCCCACCACAGAGAGGCCGCTTCCTGCTCCCCTCTGTGCCTTCCCTTCCCGACCTGACTCCAGTGCAGGGGATAAGCTTCAGACAAGTCTTTCCATGTCCCTCTGCATGACAATAGACTTCCTCCCCTCTCCCATTCCACAGGCCCACCCGGGACATCCACCTTGGTCATTAGCTCAGGAGAGGATGCAAGATGAGAATCTCTGCTATTGTGTGGGGAGACTCAGTTTCCCGGGTTTCCCCCATGGACACATGTTCTTCAGCTGGGTCTGATTTTCTCCAGACAAGCTGTCTTGGGAAGGATTTGGCCAGCCCTAAGAACCTGAAGGGAAAGGGCGGAGGGGGGTTCTCTCTCTGCCCCCGACAGCCCCGAGCTGGGTCGCTCCCTCAGACCTGGCCAGGGGCAGCCCATCCCCCGGCGCCCTTCCCCGGGGCATCCAAGGGCAGGCTCGGCGCCAGCCCCACCACGCTCGCCACTGCCCGACCATCGTCCTCCCTCGGGGGGCCTGGGCAGGACAGGGACCCGGCTGTGGGAGGCCTCCAGATCTCAGGCCTGGCACACCGTTTACCAGGCTGCTTCCTCCTCTGACGGGGGCCCAGCACACGCCCCAGGAGACTTGGCAGCCGCCCCCAGGGCTCTATCCTCTGGAACTCGTCCCCTTGGAAGGGGCTGGCCCAGGTGCCAGGTTCGGCTGGTCGGCCAGCCTCCTTTGGAGAAAGCAGGCAAGCCGAGCCAGGCTTGCAGTGGCCCTGGCGTGACACCTGCCACCTCAGGCAGAGGGCCTCCCGCGTGCCCTCCATGGCGGATTTCTCCCCGGAGCCGTGGCCTGGGCACTAGGAAGGCCGGGCCTCCCCGACTTCCGGGAGGAGGGGCTAGCCCAGTTACGCCCTGGCCCCCAAACCCTCTGGTGCCATCTGCCTGTCTCGGCACTTCTGACTCCACAGAGCCTTTCCTACACCTGGGCTGCCTGCCGTGGCAAAGTGCAGGCGTGGGGTGAGGCCATGGCTTTGTCTTTCCAGGAAGAAATGAGCCCCTGGCCGAAGCAGCAGGCCCAGGCAGAGCCTTGAGCTTGAAGCCCAGTAGGTCTGTGGCCCTCAGGGCCAGAGCAATGCTTTCAAGGCAGGGAAGCGGCCTGCAAGCTGAGTGGGAGTGGGGGAGGGGAGGGAGACAGCTGAAGCCGAGTCCAGAAGGGCGGCAAAGGAACAGCTGCAGCTGGGTCAGAGCCTGGAGGGAGGGCGGGGCATTCACTGAGGACCCCCGAGGTCAGCCCTAGGCCCCGGCGGTCGCGCAGGCGCCCTTGGCCTGTGCTGTGGGTGGAGGGTTGAAGCCAAGTCCGCAGGGCTCCCGGAGCAGCCAGAGAAAGAAGGGCCCATGGAGAGGTAGGCGAGGTGGGTAGGGGGAGCCACCTTACTCTCCTCAGCTCCCTGAGGGAGAGAGAGAGAGACAGAGACAGAGAGAGAGATCCATGACCTCTGAGTCTCTGCCTCTACCGCTGGCTGGTGCCAACTCACGCGCCATCCCACTTCCAGCCATCACCCCCACGCCTGCCCCTGAGCCAGCCCCACCACAGAGAGGTCGCTTCCTGCTCCCCTCTGTGCCTTCCCTTCCCGACCTGACTCCAGTGCAGGGGATAAGCTTCAGACAAGTCTTTCCATGTCCCTCTGCATGACAATAGACTTCCTCCCCTCTCCCATTCCACAGGCCCACCCGGGACATCCACCTTGGTCATTAGCTCAGGAGAGGATGCAAGATGAGAATCTCTGCTATTGTGTGGGGAGACTCAGTTTCCCGGGTTTCCCCCATGGACACATGTTCTTCAGCTGGGTCTGATTTTCTCCAGACAAGCTGTCTTGGGAAGGATTTGGCCAGCCCTAAGAACCTGAAGGGAAAGGGCGGAGGGGGGTTCTCTCTCTGCCCCCGACAGCCCCGAGCTGGGTCGCTCCCTCAGACCTGGCCAGGGGCAGCCCATCCCCCGGCGCCCTTCCCCGGGGCATCCAAGGGCAGGCTCGGCGCCAGCCCCACCACGCTCGCCACTGCCCGACCATCGTCCTCCCTCGGGGGGCCTGGGCAGGACAGGGACCCGGCTGTGGGAGGCCTCCAGATCTCAGGCCTGGCACACCGTTTACCAGGCTGCTTCCTCCTCTGACGGGGGCCCAGCACACGCCCCAGGAGACTTGGCAGCCGCCCCCAGGGCTCTATCCTCTGGAACTCGTCCCCTTGGAAGGGGCTGGCCCAGGTGCCAGGTTCGGCTGGTCGGCCAGCCTCCTTTGGAGAAAGCAGGCAAGCCGAGCCAGGCTTGCAGTGGCCCTGGCGTGACACCTGCCACCTCAGGCAGAGGGCCTCCCGCGTGCCCTCCATGGCGGATTTCTCCCCGGAGCCGTGGCCTGGGCACTAGGAAGGCCGGGCCTCCCCGACTTCCGGGAGGAGGGGCTAGCCCAGTTACGCCCTGGCCCCCAAACCCTCTGGTGCCATCTGCCTGTCTCGGCACTTCTGACTCCACAGAGCCTTTCCTACACCTGGGCTGCCTGCCGTGGCAAAGTGCAGGCGTGGGGTGAGGCCATGGCTTTGTCTTTCCAGGAAGAAATGAGCCCCTGGCCTAAGCAGCAGGCCCAGGCAGAGCCTTGAGCTTGAAGCCCAGTAGGTCTGTGGCCCTCAGGGCCAGAGCAATGCTTTCAAGGCAGGGAAGCGGCCTGCAAGCTGAGTGGGAGTGGGGGAGGGGAGGGAGACAGCTGAAGCCCAGTCCAGAAGGGCGGCAAAGGAACAGCTGCAGCTGTGTCAGAGCCTGGAGGGAGGGCGGGGCATTCACTGAGGACCCCCGAGGTCAGCCCTAGGCCCCGGCGGTCGCGCAGGCGCCCTTGGCCTGTGCTGTGGGTGGAGGGTTGAAGCCAAGCCCGCAGGGCTCCCGGAGCGGCCAGAGAAAGAAGGGCCCTTGGAGAGGTAGGCGAGGTGGGTAGGGGGAGCCACCTTACTCTCCTCAGCTCCCTGAGGGAGAGAGAGAGACAGAGACAGAGAGAGAGATCCATGACCTCTGAGTCTCTGCCTCTACCGCTGGCTGGTGCCAACTCACGCGCCATCCCACTTCCAGCCATCACCCCCACGCCTGCCCCTGGGCCAGCCCCACCACAGGGAGGCCTGTTCCTGCTCACCTCTGTGCCAGTCCCTTCCCGACCTGACCCCAGTGCAGGGGATAAGCTTCAGACAAGTCTTTCCATGTCCCTCTGCATGACAATAGACTTCCTCCCCTCTCCCATTCCACAGGCCCACCCGGGACATCCACCTTTGTCATTAGCTCAGGAGAGGATGCAAGATGAGAAACTCTGCTATTGTGTGGGGAGACTCAGTTTCCCGGGTTTCCCCCATGGACACATGTTCTTCAGCTGGGTCTGATTTTCTCCAGGCAAGCTGTCTTGGGAAGGATTTGGCCAGCCCTAAGAACCTGAAGGGAAAGGGCGGAGGGGGGTTCTCTCTCTGCCCCCGACAGCCCCGAGCTGGGTCGCTCCCTCAGACCTGGCCAGGGGCAGCCCATCCCCCGGCGCCCTTCCCCGGGGCATCCAAGGGCAGGCTCGGCGCCAGCCCCACCACGCTCGCCACTGCCAGACCATCGTCCTCCCTCGGGGGGCCTGGGCAGGACAGGGACCCGGCTGTGGGAGGCCTCCAGATCTCAGGCCTGGCACACCGTTTACCAGGCTGCTTCCTCCTCTGACGGGGGCCCAGCACACGCCCCAGGAGACTTGGCAGCCGCCCCCAGGGCTCTATCCTCTGGAACTCGTCCCCTTGGAAGGGGCTGGCCCAGGTGCCAGGTTCGGCTGGTCGGCCAGCCTCCTTTGGAGAAAGCAGGCAAGCCGAGCCAGGCTTGCAGTGGCCCTGGCGTGACACCTGCCACCTCAGGCAGAGGGCCTCCCGCGTGCCCTCCATGGCGGATTTCTCCCCGGAGCCGTGGCCTGGGCACTAGGAAGGCCGGGCCTCCCCGACTTCCGGGAGGAGGGGCTAGCCCAGTTACGCCCTGGCCCCCAAACCCTCTGGTGCCATCTGCCTGTCTCGGCACTTCTGACTCCACAGAGCCTTTCCTACACCTGGGCTGCCTGCCGTGGCAAAGTGCAGGCGTGGGGTGAGGCCATGGCTTTGTCTTTCCAGGAAGAAATGAGCCCCTGGCCTAAGCAGCAGGCCCAGGCAGAGCCTTGAGCTTGAAGCCCAGTAGGTCTGTGGCCCTCAGGGCCAGAGCAATGCTTTCAAGGCAGGGAAGCGGCCTGCAAGCTGAGTGGGAGTGGGGGAGGGGAGGGAGACAGCTGAAGCCCAGTCCAGAAGGGCTGCAAAGGAACAGCTGCAGCTGGGTCAGAGCCTGGAGGGAGGGCGGGGCATTCACTGAGGACCCCCGAGGTCAGCCCTAGGCCCCGGCGGTCGCGCAGGCGCCCTTGGCCTGTGCTGTGGGTGGAGGGTTGAAGCCAAGCCCGCAGGGCTCCCGGAGCGGCCAGAGAAAGAAGGGCCCTTGGAGAGGTAGGCGAGGTGGGTAGGGGGAGCCACCTTACTCTCCTCAGCTCCCTGAGGGAGAGAGAGAGACAGAGACAGAGAGAGAGATCCATGACCTCTGAGTCTCTGCCTCTACCGCTGGCTGGTGCCAACTCACGCGCCATCCCACTTCCAGCCATCACCCCCACGCCTGCCCCGGAGCCAGCCCCACCACAGAGAGGCCGCTTCCTGCTCCCCTCTGTGCCTTCCCTTCCCGACCTGACTCCAGTGCAGGGGATAAGCTTCAGACAAGTCTTTCCATGTCCCTCTGCATGACAATAGACTTCCTCCCCTCTCCCATTCCACAGGCCCACCCGGGACATCCACCTTGGTCATTAGCTCAGGAGAGGATGCAAGATGAGAATCTCTGCTATTGTGTGGGGAGACTCAGTTTCCCGGGTTTCCCCCATGGACACATGTTCTTCAGCTGGGTCTGATTTTCTCCAGACAAGCTGTCTTGGGAAGGATTTGGCCAGCCCTAAGAACCTGAAGGGAAAGGGCGGAGGGGGGTTCTCTCTCTGCCCCCGACAGCCCCGAGCTGGGTCGCTCCCTCAGACCTGGCCAGGGGCAGCCCATCCCCCGGCGCCCTTCCCCGGGGCATCCAAGGGCAGGCTCGGCGCCAGCCCCACCACGCTCGCCACTGCCCGACCATCGTCCTCCCTCGGGGGGCCTGGGCAGGACAGGGACCCGGCTGTGGGAGGCCTCCAGATCTCAGGCCTGGCACACCGTTTACCAGGCTGCTTCCTCCTCTGACGGGGGCCCAGCACACGCCCCAGGAGACTTGGCAGCCGCCCCCAGGGCTCTATCCTCTGGAACTCGTCCCCTTGGAAGGGGCTGGCCCAGGTGCCAGGTTCGGCTGGTCGGCCAGCCTCCTTTGGAGAAAGCAGGCAAGCCGAGCCAGGCTTGCAGTGGCCCTGGCGTGACACCTGCCACCTCAGGCAGAGGGCCTCCCGCGTGCCCTCCATGGCGGATTTCTCCCCGGAGCCGTGGCCTGGGCACTAGGAAGGCCGGGCCTCCCCGACTTCTGGGAGGAGGGGCTAGCCCAGTTACGCCCTGGCCCCCAAACCCTCTGGTGCCATCTGCCTGTCTCGGCACTTCTGACTCCACAGAGCCTTTCCTACACCTGGGCTGCCTGCCGTGGCAAAGTGCAGGCGTGGGGTGAGGCCATGGCTTTGTCTTTCCAGGAAGAAATGAGCCCCTGGCCGAAGCAGCAGGCCCAGGCAGAGCCTTGAGCTTGAAGCCCAGTAGGTCTGTGGCCCTCAGGGCCACAGCAATGCTTTCAAGGCAGGGAAGCGGCCTGCAAGCTGAGTGGGAGTGGGGGAGGGGAGGGAGACAGCTGAAGCCGAGTCCAGAAGGGCGGCAAAGGAACAGCTGCAGCTGGGTCAGAGCCTGGAGGGAGGGCGGGGCATTCACTGAGGACCCCCGAGGTCAGCCCTAGGCCCTGGCGGTCGCGCAGGCGCCCTTGGCCTGTGCGGTGGGTGGGGGGTTGAAGCCAAGCCCGCAGGGCTCCCGGAGCGGCCAGAGAAAGAAGGGCCCTTGGAGAGGTAGGCGAGGTGGGTAGGGGGAGCCACCTTACTCTCCTCAGCTCCCTGAGGGAGAGAGAGAGAGACAGAGACAGAGAGAGAGATCCATGACCTCTGAGTCTCTGCCTCTACCGCTGGCTGGTGCCAACTCACGCGCCATCCCACTTCCAGCCATCACCCCCACGCCTGCCCCGGAGCCAGCCCCACCACAGAGAGGCCGCTTCCTGCTCCCCTCTGTGCCTTCCCTTCCCGACCTGACTCCAGTGCAGGGGATAAGCTTCAGACAAGTCTTTCCATGTCCCTCTGCATGACAATAGACTTCCTCCCCTCTCCCATTCCACAGGCCCACCCGGGACATCCACCTTGGTCATTAGCTCAGGAGAGGATGCAAGATGAGAATCTCTGCTATTGTGTGGGGAGACTCAGTTTCCCGGGTTTCCCCCATGGACACATGTTCTTCAGCTGGGTCTGATTTTCTCCAGACAAGCTGTCTTGGGAAGGATTTGGCCAGCCCTAAGAACCTGAAGGGAAAGGGCGGAGGGGGGTTCTCTCTCTGCCCCCGACAGCCCCGAGCTGGGTCGCTCCCTCAGACCTGGCCAGGGGCAGCCCATCCCCCGGCGCCCTTCCCCGGGGCATCCAAGGGCAGGCTCGGCGCCAGCCCCACCACGCTCGCCACTGCCCGACCATCGTCCTCCCTCGGGGGGCCTGGGCAGGACAGGGACCCGGCTGTGGGAGGCCTCCAGATCTCAGGCCTGGCACACCGTTTACCAGGCTGCTTCCTCCTCTGACGGGGGCCCAGCACACGCCCCAGGAGACTTGGCAGCCGCCCCCAGGGCTCTATCCTCTGGAACTCGTCCCCTTGGAAGGGGCTGGCCCAGGTGCCAGGTTCGGCTGGTCGGCCAGCCTCCTTTGGAGAAAGCAGGCAAGCCGAGCCAGGCTTGCAGTGGCCCCTGGCGTGACACCTGCCACCTCAGGCAGAGGGCCTCCCGCGTGCCCTCCATGGCGGATTTCTCCCCGGAGCCGTGGCCTGGGCACTAGGAAGGCCGGGCCTCCCCGACTTCCGGGAGGAGGGGCTAGCCCAGTTACGCCCTGGCCCCCAAACCCTCTGGTGCCATCTGCCTGTCTCGGCACTTCTGACTCCACAGAGCCTTTCCTACACCTGGGCTGCCTGCCGTGGCAAAGTGCAGGCGTGGGGTGAGGCCATGGCTTTGTCTTTCCAGGAAGAAATGAGCCCCTGGCCGAAGCAGCAGGCCCAGGCAGAGCCTTGAGCTTGAAGCCCAGTAGGTCTGTGGCCCTCAGGGCCACAGCAATGCTTTCAAGGCAGGGAAGCGGCCTGCAAGCTGAGTGGGAGTGGGGGAGGGGAGGGAGACAGCTGAAGCCCAGTCCAGAAGGGCGGCAAAGGAACAGCTGCAGCTGTGTCAGAGCCTGGAGGGAGGGCGGGGCATTCACTGAGGACCCCCGAGGTCAGCCCTAGGCCCCGGCGGTCGCGCAGGCGCCCCTTGGCCTGTGCTGTGGGTGGAGGGTTGAAGCCAAGCCCGCAGGGCTCCCGGAGCGGCCAGAGAAAGAAGGGCCCTTGGAGAGGTAGGCGAGGTGGGTAGGGGGAGCCACCTTACTCTCCTCAGCTCCCTGAGGGAGAGAGAGAGACAGAGACAGAGAGAGAGATCCATGACCTCTGAGTCTCTGCCTCTACCGCTGGCTGGTGCCAACTCACGCGCCATCCCACTTCCAGCCATCACCCCCACGCCTGCCCCTGGGCCAGCCCCACCACAGGGAGGCCTGTTCCTGCTCACCTCTGTGCCAGTCCCTTCCCGACCTGACCCCAGTGCAGGGGATAAGCTTCAGACAAGTCTTTCCATGTCCCTCTGCATGACAATAGACTTCCTCCCCTCTCCCATTCCACAGGCCCACCCGGGACATCCACCTTTGTCATTAGCTCAGGAGAGGATGCAAGATGAGAAACTCTGCTATTGTGTGGGGAGACTCAGTTTCCCGGGTTTCCCCCATGGACACATGTTCTTCAGCTGGGTCTGATTTTCTCCAGGCAAGCTGTCTTGGGAAGGATTTGGCCAGCCCTAAGAACCTGAAGGGAAAGGGCGGAGGGGGGTTCTCTCTCTGCCCCCGACAGCCCCGAGCTGGGTCGCTCCCTCAGACCTGGCCAGGGGCAGCCCATCCCCCGGCGCCCTTCCCCGGGGCATCCAAGGGCAGGCTCGGCGCCAGCCCCACCACGCTCGCCACTGCCCGACCATCGTCCTCCCTCGGGGGGCCTGGGCAGGACAGGGACCCGGCTGTGGGAGGCCTCCAGATCTCAGGCCTGGCACACCGTTTACCAGGCTGCTTCCTCCTCTGACGGGGGCCCAGCACACGCCCCAGGAGACTTGGCAGCCGCCCCCAGGGCTCTATCCTCTGGAACTCGTCCCCTTGGAAGGGGCTGGCCCAGGTGCCAGGTTCGGCTGGTCGGCCAGCCTCCTTTGGAGAAAGCAGGCAAGCCGAGCCAGGCTTGCAGTGGCCCTGGCGTGACACCTGCCACCTCAGGCAGAGGGCCTCCCGCGTGCCCTCCATGGCGGATTTCTCCCCGGAGCCGTGGCCTGGGCACTAGGAAGGCCGGGCCTCCCCGACTTCCGGGAGGAGGGGCTAGCCCAGTTACGCCCTGGCCCCCAAACCCTCTGGTGCCATCTGCCTGTCTCGGCACTTCTGACTCCACAGAGCCTTTCCTACACCTGGGCTGCCTGCCGTGGCAAAGTGCAGGCGTGGGGTGAGGCCATGGCTTTGTCTTTCCAGGAAGAAATGAGCCCCTGGCCTAAGCAGCAGGCCCAGGCAGAGCCTTGAGCTTGAAGCCCAGTAGGTCTGTGGCCCTCAGGGCCAGAGCAATGCTTTCAAGGCAGGGAAGCGGCCTGCAAGCTGAGTGGGAGTGGGGGAGGGGAGGGAGACAGCTGAAGCCCAGTCCAGAAGGGCTGCAAAGGAACAGCTGCAGCTGGGTCAGAGCCTGGAGGGAGGGCGGGGCATTCACTGAGGACCCCCGAGGTCAGCCCTAGGCCCCGGCGGTCGCGCAGGCGCCCTTGGCCTGTGCTGTGGGTGGAGGGTTGAAGCCAAGCCCGCAGGGCTCCCGGAGCGGCCAGAGAAAGAAGGGCCCTTGGAGAGGTAGGCGAGGTGGGTAGGGGGAGCCACCTTACTCTCCTCAGCTCCCTGAGGGAGAGAGAGAGACAGAGACAGAGAGAGAGATCCATGACCTCTGAGTCTCTGCCTCTACCGCTGGCTGGTGCCAACTCACGCGCCATCCCACTTCCAGCCATCACCCCCACGCCTGCCCCGGAGCCAGCCCCACCACAGAGAGGCCGCTTCCTGCTCCCCTCTGTGCCTTCCCTTCCCGACCTGACTCCAGTGCAGGGGATAAGCTTCAGACAAGTCTTTCCATGTCCCTCTGCATGACAATAGACTTCCTCCCCTCTCCCATTCCACAGGCCCACCCGGGACATCCACCTTGGTCATTAGCTCAGGAGAGGATGCAAGATGAGAATCTCTGCTATTGTGTGGGGAGACTCAGTTTCCCGGGTTTCCCCCATGGACACATGTTCTTCAGCTGGGTCTGATTTTCTCCAGACAAGCTGTCTTGGGAAGGATTTGGCCAGCCCTAAGAACCTGAAGGGAAAGGGCGGAGGGGGGTTCTCTCTCTGCCCCCGACAGCCCCGAGCTGGGTCGCTCCCTCAGACCTGGCCAGGGGCAGCCCATCCCCCGGCGCCCTTCCCCGGGGCATCCAAGGGCAGGCTCGGCGCCAGCCCCACCACGCTCGCCACTGCCCGACCATCGTCCTCCCTCGGGGGGCCTGGGCAGGACAGGGACCCGGCTGTGGGAGGCCTCCAGATCTCAGGCCTGGCACACCGTTTACCAGGCTGCTTCCTCCTCTGACGGGGGCCCAGCACACGCCCCAGGAGACTTGGCAGCCGCCCCCAGGGCTCTATCCTCTGGAACTCGTCCCCTTGGAAGGGGCTGGCCCAGGTGCCAGGTTCGGCTGGTCGGCCAGCCTCCTTTGGAGAAAGCAGGCAAGCCGAGCCAGGCTTGCAGTGGCCCTGGCGTGACACCTGCCACCTCAGGCAGAGGGCCTCCCGCGTGCCCTCCATGGCGGATTTCTCCCCGGAGCCGTGGCCTGGGCACTAGGAAGGCCGGGCCTCCCCGACTTCCGGGAGGAGGGGCTAGCCCAGTTACGCCCTGGCCCCCAAACCCTCTGGTGCCATCTGCCTGTCTCGGCACTTCTGACTCCACAGAGCCTTTCCTACACCTGGGCTGCCTGCCGTGGCAAAGTGCAGGCGTGGGGTGAGGCCATGGCTTTGTCTTTCCAGGAAGAAATGAGCCCCTGGCCGAAGCAGCAGGCCCAGGCAGAGCCTTGAGCTTGAAGCCCAGTAGGTCTGTGGCCCTCAGGGCCACAGCAATGCTTTCAAGGCAGGGAAGCGGCCTGCAAGCTGAGTGGGAGTGGGGGAGGGGAGGGAGACAGCTGAAGCCCAGTCCAGAAGGGCGGCAAAGGAACAGCTGCAGCTGGGTCAGAGCCTGGAGGGAGGGCGGGGCATTCACTGAGGACCCCCGAGGTCAGCCCTAGGCCCTGGCGGTCGCGCAGGCGCCCTTGGCCTGTGCGGTGGGTGGGGGGTTGAAGCCAAGCCCGCAGGGCTCCCGGAGCGGCCAGAGAAAGAAGGGCCCTTGGAGAGGTAGGCGAGGTGGGTAGGGGGAGCCACCTTACTCTCCTCAGCTCCCTGAGGGAGAGAGAGAGAGACAGAGACAGAGAGAGAGATCCATGACCTCTGAGTCTCTGCCTCTACCGCTGGCTGGTGCCAACTCACGCGCCATCCCACTTCCAGCCATCACCCCCACGCCTGCCCCGGAGCCAGCCCCACCACAGAGAGGCCGCTTCCTGCTCCCCTCTGTGCCTTCCCTTCCCGACCTGACTCCAGTGCAGGGGATAAGCTTCAGACAAGTCTTTCCATGTCCCTCTGCATGACAATAGACTTCCTCCCCTCTCCCATTCCACAGGCCCACCATGGACATCCACCTTGGTCATTAGCTCAGGAGAGGATGCAAGATGAGAATCTCTGCTATTGTGTGGGGAGACTCAGTTTCCCGGGTTTCCCCCATGGACACATGTTCTTCAGCTGGGTCTGATTTTCTCCAGACAAGCTGTCTTGGGAAGGATTTGGCCAGCCCTAAGAACCTGAAGGGAAAGGGCGGAGGGGGGTTCTCTCTCTGCCCCCGACAGCCCCGAGCTGGGTCGCTCCCTCAGACCTGGCCAGGGGCAGCCCATCCCCCGGCGCCCTTCCCCGGGGCATCCAAGGGCAGGCTCGGCGCCAGCCCCACCACGCTCGCCACTGCCCGACCATCGTCCTCCCTCGGGGGGCCTGGGCAGGACAGGGACCCGGCTGTGGGAGGCCTCCAGATCTCAGGCCTGGCACATCGTTTACCAGGCTGCTTCCTCCTCTGACGGGGGCCCAGCACACGCCCCAGGAGACTTGGCAGCCGCCCCCAGGGCTCTATCCTCTGGAACTCGTCCCCTTGGAAGGGGCTGGCCCAGGTGCCAGGTTCGGCTGGTCGGCCAGCCTCCTTTGGAGAAAGCAGGCAAGCCGAGCCAGGCTTGCAGTGGCCCTGGCGTGACACCTGCCACCTCAGGCAGAGGGCCTCCCGCGTGCCCTCCATGGCGGATTTCTCCCCGGAGCCGTGGCCTGGGCACTAGGAAGGCCGGGCCTCCCCGACTTCCGGGAGGAGGGGCTAGCCCAGTTACGCCCTGGCCCCCAAACCCTCTGGTGCCATCTGCCTGTCTCGGCACTTCTGACTCCACAGAGCCTTTCCTACACCTGGGCTGCCTGCCGTGGCAAAGTGCAGGCGTGGGGTGAGGCCATGGCTTTGTCTTTCCAGGAAGAAATGAGCCCCTGGCCGAAGCAGCAGGCCCAGGCAGAGCCTTGAGCTTGAAGCCCAGTAGGTCTGTGGCCCTCAGGGCCACAGCAATGCTTTCAAGGCAGGGAAGCGGCCTGCAAGCTGAGTGGGAGTGGGGGAGGGGAGGGAGACAGCTGAAGCCGAGTCCAGAAGGGCGGCAAAGGAACAGCTGCAGCTGGGTCAGAGCCTGGATGGAGGGCGGGGCATTCACTGAGGACCCCCGAGGTCAGCCCTATGCCCTGGCGGTCGCGCAGGCGCCCTTGGCCTGTGCGGTGGGTGGGTGGTTGAAGCCAAGCCCGCAGGGCTCCCGGAGCGGCCAGAGAAAGGGCCCATGGAGAGATAGGTGAGGTGTGCAGGGGGCGCCATCTTACTCTCCTCAGCTCCCCACCACAGAGAGGCCTGTTCCTGCTCACCTCTGTGCCAGTCCCTCCCCTCTCCCATTCCACAGGCCCACCCAGGACATCCACATTTGTCATTAGCTGGGTCGCTCCCTCAGACCTGGCCAGGGGCAGCCAATCCCTAGACGCCCTTCCCCGGGGCATCTAAGGGCAGGCTGGGCCCCAGCCCTCTCGCCACTGCCACGACCATCGTCCTCCCTCGGGGGGCCTGGGCAGGACAGGACCCGGGTGTGGGAGGCCCCTCCGCCTCTTCCCTGAAGCTTCTTATGGCTGGCCAAATACTTCACAAGACAGGTTCGCTGGAGAAAATAATACCCAGCTTAAGAACACTTGTACAGGGGAGAAACCCGCGAAACTGAGTCTCTCAACACAATGGCAGAGATTCTCCTCCTATCTCCAGCTGCAGACAAAGGAGGATGTTGGGGGTGCGGTTTGGGCATGTGAGACTGGACAAGACAATTGTCATGGAGAGGGACATGTAGACGATTGGATTGTCTGAACCGGTTCCCCTGCAGTGGGGTCAGGCCCGGAATGGACAGCACGGAGGTGACCATGAAGGGGCCTCTCTGTGGTGTGGCTGGCCCCGGGGGGCCTAGCCTGGGGATGGGGATGGAGGGGGGGAAGTGGGATGGCCTGTGAGTTGGCAGCAGTGGTGGATGCAGATACTCAGAGGTCAGGGATCTCACTCTTTCCCTGCCTGTCTGTCTGTCTGTCTCTCACTCTCTCTCTCTCTCTCTCTCTTTCTCTCTCGGGGACCTGAGGAGAAGAGGTGGGCGAGCCCTGCCCGCCTCGCCTACATGCCTTCCTCTCCCCTGGCCCCTTCTTTCTCCAGCTGCTTTGAGTGCCCTGTGGGCTTGGGTTCAACCCCTGAGGCCAAGGGCGCATGCGCCACCCGCCACCGCCAGGGCCTAGGGCGGGCCTCGGGGGTCCTCAGTGAAGGCCCCGCCCACCCGCCAGGCCAGGCCATGCCAGTCCCAGCTGAAGAAGGAACGCCAACGCCCTGCTGGACTTGGCTTCAGCCGTTGTCTCCCTCCCATCCCCCACTTGCAATCAGCTGGCCGGCCGCTTCCCTTCTTTGGAAGCGGTGGTCTGCACCTGGTGGCCAAAGGCCGACTGGGGTGCCAAGTCAAGGCTCTGCCTCGGCCAGCTGCTTTTGCCCGGGCCTCATTTCTTCCTGGAAAGGCAAAACCACGGCCTCACCCCACGCCCGCACTTGTCGACTCCAGCCAGGTGGAGGAAAGGCTCTGTGGAATCCGAAGGGCCGAGACAGGCTTATGGCCAAGCAGTGAGTGAGGCCCCAGCAGGCCGCCGGCTTGGGGAGCCGCTGCCACACGGGCAGGCCCTTCCGGCGACGGGTCCCAGCATCATCTCTGGAGTCGGGAGGGCCTGGCCTTCCTAGTGCCCAGGCCACGGCTCTGAGGAGAAATCCGCGTTGGAGGGCACGCGTGAGGCCCTCGGCCTGAGGGCGCTGGTGCCACGCCGGGGGCGCTTGGAAGGCTGGCTGGGCTCGCCTGCTTTGTCCAAAGGAGGCTGGCCAACCAGCCCAACCGGCCACCTGGGCCAGGCCCCTTTCAAGTGGACAAGATCCGGGGGAAAGGGCCCTGGGGCCTGCCGCCAAGTCCCCTGGGGCGTGTGCTGGGTCCCCTCAGAGGAGGGAGCCTCCTGGCAACCTGTGTGCCAGACCTTAGATCTGGCGGCCTGCCACACCCGGCTCCCTGCTCTGCCCACGCCTGCCTCCATCCACTCCACGGAGGACGATGGTGTTGGCAGTGCGAGCGGAGATAGCCGTTAGAGACTTCACTTGGAGTTGTAGTCCAAGAGCATCACAGAAGAGCACTGAGCCTGGGCTCGGCCATTTATCCGCTTTGTAACCTGGCTGAGTTTTCTAGCCACTGTACCCAGTCTCTTCATCTAGCAAATGGTGCAAAGAACAACATTGACTACGTCGGGATGTTTTCAGGGTCATGTGAGTTAAGATATGTTCCAGCACAGCGTTTACATTCAGGGTGCAGTCCTTGGCTCAGTAGAAGTGTTCGCTGCTGTTCTTATAATTTTCATTATTTCACGTCCTTATCTTCCTCGTGAGTTCCCTGTCAAACCAACCACGATCCACGGTGTCAGCAGTTTGATTCCAGGTCCCTGCTTCAAGGGCTGCAGAGGGAACCTCGTGCTCATAACCTCCTGTTTTTCTCCCAGTCTCTGGAGGGATGCATTGACCTCTAGCTTGTCTGCACTGAGGCACGGAATGGGGTCCCACACCCAACCCCGCGTCTCCTCCTTTTCATATCTGATGCTTTGGGAAGACTGCTTACTGTTCACTCGGTGGACTATACTCCCTGACATGAGCAACGCACCGGAGAGAGGCGGTAGGAAACACTGATCCATGTAGGGCTCTGAGTTGACCATAACACAGAGTACAGTTGATCAAGGGCCGAGGTAGAGTTCCTTAAGGCAAAGATCTGCCGAGATGAGGGTGTTCTGATGTGACGCCGCCTGAAAATAAAGCAAACACATAAAAGCATATGTAGTGGTCAAAGGGAAAGCACGCCGCTAAAAGAATTGATCCCATGAAATACACTATTCTATTTGTTTATGTATCAAATGACTGATAGGAAAGAGCCAGGCGTAGAGATAGTAGACTTGATCAATGTCATAGAGAATTCTTTTCACAGTTGTTCATGCCTTGTGTTTTACATCATTGATTAGGGGAGTATTTTCGTCTTTTCCTTTCCTAGTGTCTCCATCTTTCTCAACTTTTCCAGGAGACATATTTACATTATCCTCTAAAATGTTAGGGAAATTTTAAAAAAGTTATGACACATTGGAAGTTGTTGATTTTGTATATGGGAGGAGCACTAGATTGCAAGTGAATTAGTGATCATTAGAGTTTTAGTTTGGTAAAAGACGGTAGTTGGAGTTGATACCAGGATGTTTGTAACCCAGTTTTTACTTCATTATTTGATGTAGTTTTCCAAATGCCAGAGCCGGTCATTTTTAATGTAATAACTTGTCTCATTTTAGAATATGTGTTCTTGGAGAGGGTGATGCAGGTAAGTAGAAAATAATTTAATGTAGTGACTTGTTTTTCTCCAATGGATCTCTTATAAACCCAACAGCCATATAGCATTCTTTTGTCCAAATGACCTGATGGCACTTTCTTAACTTTTCTTGCTGTGACTCTAGCAATCTAGGGTCACACCACCTTCTCTCTCCTAGTCATGCTTTCAGTTGTAAGAGTGATATTGTCAATAGTACAGTGAGCAATTGGCACACACTCTACTCTTTTCTTACATGTATATATATGTATATGTGTGTGTGTCTATATTTCTCAACTGCGAACTTTGGTAACATAATTGTTAAGGTGTGAACTATTTGCAGTGCACTTAACAACTGATGGCTACACATGATTGTGTAGTGACATCACGGTTAAAACCCTTCTTTGCAACATGTGGCCCCTTTCAGTTTTATTTTCAAGGAAAGGGTTCAATGACTTTTTTCTTTTGGAAGAAGAAAGACTTGCATTTCCATCTTAGAAAATCGAGAACTGGTTTCTTGCCTTTTTTCTTTTTTTGTCTTCAGCTCCTCGTCCTACTGGTTACTAATTCACATGTCCAGTCACTTCAGATTCATGGTGCTAACCCTTTGCCTTGTTCAAGGCTCTGACTTTAATTATTCCATAATCCCTTCTGTGAAGGAGGTTTCTCTCCACGCTCATCTAGCGAGGAAGGAACCGACCCTCCTTTATGTGAACTTGGAGACAGAGGCCAAGGTGAAGCCTCGGTGCCCCTCCACACCAGTGAGCTGCAGAAGGGCTGCAGAGTCCTGTGAATCTTTGGCTCCCCTCCTGGCTCCCTCCGGAGTTGGCATTGCCTGCACGGAGGAGCCCAGCTCCTTACAATCGAATTGGTGAAGTCTCCTGAAGCCGGCTGAAGGATAAGACTGGCCGGAAAGGACATCAGCAAGCAGTGTGCTCCAAAAGTGGGTGGCAGAAACACTCAGAAGAAGAAAACCTTTCCGTTTCTCTTGTTTTCTCTTTATCTTCTCTCCCTTCCTTTTCCTTTCCTTAGATGGTACAGAGCCTGTCCACCCCCCATGGTGGCTGTTTTTCTCCTCAGAGCCCCAGGACAGAGCTGTATCTCTTAGTTGTAGGTCAACCCATGGGGGTTCTTTGCCTGGAGTCCCACGGCAGTTTATTCACATCTCTTTCATTCAAATGATTTCAGTAGTGTAATTTATCTGTTTAGGCATATCTGTCTTCCTTGCAGACCCCCAACATTTCAAGACCTTTGGGCACATAGTAGATACTTAAGTACTTGAGTGAATCCGTGAAGATCTTTTGTTGAATACGATCTAAATAAATAAAATACCTACTCAGCACAAGAATGCAGGCACTTGAGAGAGAGTTTGGTGTCTGCTGAAGCAGGCTGTGGACCAGCTTAGGGGCTCAGTGCCAAAGTGACCCAATAGATTTAGACAAAATGAACGAGATAATTAACTTCAATTTTACAATTCATGGAGAACAGGAGCAGGATATCTAGGTGTGAATCGAGACTTGATCATTCTTGTTACATCTTTGGAAAACCCAGCCCTTTTTCTTTCTATGGATATTTGACTCATCCCAAGCAGCTGCCTTATTGGTATTTATGGGTAGATCAAATTGAAAAGAAAACCCAGAATAGTATTATGGCTAGCCTTAGGGAATATCTTTATAATATAAAAGAACAAAAGTCGGAGTTAGAGCAAAGATTGAAAGTCAAATTTACTGAAAATTCCCTGTCTCCTCCCTCCTACACTCCCTTATATCCCCAACTCCCTGTCCCTGACTCCCAAGAATATCTTTTGGATTTCTGGGTCCCTGGCCCAAATCCTCCCCTTCAAGACTTATCTCCTCAGTCACCTCCTCAGCCAGTTCCCTTAGGTCCCAGGACTCCAACTTCTCCGCAGTTCATCCAGCTGCCTGTTTTATCTTCTCTCACTGTTGAAGATTTACAGGGGGCGCTTAGGCCTGACCTCCAAGCAAGGGGCATACAGGTTACTTGTGTAAATGTTATAAACCAAGAAATAAATTTAGTAGAAACACCCAGGAAGGGCAAGAAGGTTCGTTTTGCTGTGTCTTACAACTCCTCCTACTTTCCAGGGCTCTGTAATCAGGGTCTGTCAGCTTCAGACATTCCTATGCAGTATCCACTGAAGATGTATCCTGGACCTCTGCTGTAGAGAATTCATGTCCCCTGGACAGCAGCTGATCTTTTAAATTATGAAACTCTCCTGCCTCCATTGCCAGAAGACCCTACTAAATTTAGAGAAGTATTAGAAAGATTAGTGGCTATTCATAGCCCCACCCACCGAGACCTTGACTGGCTGCTAAGGGGCGTTCTTCCATCCCATGACTACACTGTAGTTATCAGACAGGCCAGACGGCCCCCTAGCAAAAACCCCCCTCATAGAGGAAATACATGGCCAGACCCTCTCCCAGACCCTCCTGCAGATGACCAGGAA
This sequence comes from Diceros bicornis minor, assembly GCF_020826845.1. NCBI lineage: Eukaryota > Metazoa > Chordata > Mammalia > Perissodactyla > Rhinocerotidae > Diceros > Diceros bicornis. The sequence goes on from NW_026691551.1 coordinate 61,393, forward strand.
GTGGCACAGCTACAGGCTGATATTCAAGGTTTAATAGGAGCGATTCTAGAGGCGTTTCCTCCTAAAGTTAATGGATCAAAAATTGAATTATGCACTCAGAACGAGGGGGAACAACATAAAGCTTTTGTTGAACGGTTTACTCAGACTTTCCAAAGGCACACTGCATTGAATCTGGAAGCTCCAGAGCATAAGAATCTCCTAATTTCTGCTTTAGTTGGAAATTTTCTTCCTGATATAAAGAAACAAATTCAAAACAGTGTGGTTGTTTGGGCAGGGCAACCATTAAGTGTAATAATGGAGGCTGCTACACAATTCTTTGAAAATTGTCAGAAAGAAAGCAAAAAAAATAAAAATAATTAAAGACAACTCTTCTTGCTTTGCAAATTTAATCTTTTGAAAAGCAAAAATTCAACCCTGAAAGTAAACTAAAGCCCACTCAGAGGTCTCCCTATTTGCCTTCAGACAATTATAGGTATTGCAAGAAACCAAGGCATTGGAAAAGGGCGTGTGCCGCTCTTAAGAGAAGGGAAAGTTTTGTGGGAGATCGGGATTTGGCCACCCTGAAATCTATCTCTTTACCTTGGTTGTTTTTTCTAGGGACATTTGACTTCCCCCACTAACTTCCTAAAGAATTTGACATGGTGGCTCCTTCCTGGAACAGATCTATCATGATGGCTGTAAAGATAACGTAAGGTAAATGTTACAATAGGAAAGGCACCAACAAGCCCCTCTTATCAGAAGTTCTGTCTCTCTGGCCACATTCTCTGGATGACCCTGTGAAGAGTTGCCAGACAATCATTTACATTTACAAGGGAAATCTCCATTTGTAAAGGTATCTCCCTCTCTGTTTGGAGAAGAGAGGGGGATGAGCTCATTTCAAGTGACTTATCAATGTAGAAGATGAGGCCTTGAGCTACATAATAAACCTTACTCTTGTTTACTGTGCTTTAGTGGTAATCTCCTGTAACTGACTCCCCCCACCCCCAAAATCCTCCTTTGTCATTGGCTGAAAATGATATTTAAGATGAGAATTTCTGCTATTGTGTTGAGAAACGCAGTGTCCCTGCTTTCTACCATGTATACATGTTATTAAACTTGGTATTATTTTCTCCTGCTAACCTGTCTTGTTGATTATTTGGCCAGCCAGAAGAACCTTAATGGAAAGGGCAGAGGGAGATTCTCTCTCTTCCCCTGACAGTTTAAAAAATGTTCCCGCTTGACCCCAGCACCACCAAAAGGCTCATTTTTCTCTACCTGAGGGGCATTTCTTCCTCAAATGATGGGGTCAGCCGATCCTTAGTCGCACTCCTGAGCCTACAGTTAAACTTAAAATAGAGGTTCGAAAACTGGATTTCTTAATTGACACTGGTGCGACATTCTCTACTATCTGTTCAAAGGATTTATCTCTACCTGTTACCTCTGATTCTATCAAGCTGTTTGAGTCTCTAGACAGCCTATTTCACTGCCTATATCTAAGCCCACTCCAATATATTTAGGCCCCCTTAACACTCATCATGCTTTTTTAGTTTCTGACTGTTCACCAGCAAACCTCTTTGGCCGAGATTTGTTATGTAAATTCAATGCCACTATAAATTGTAATGAAAAAGGTGTTTTTATCTCCTTGCCTTCTGACCAAGCCCCAAGTCTCCTACTTTCCATGATGGAAACTTGTCCTGATTTAAATCCTTCTGAGGAAGATGAGTCTTTAAAGAATGTCCCAACCAGTCTTTGGGCTACACATGCAAATGAGGTACGATTGTTGCTTAGTGCTGAGCCCGTGCATGTTACTTGGAAAAAAAATAAACCGTTTCCATCAGTAGCCCAATACCCGCTCTCCAGAGATGCCGAGCGAGGAATTCAACCCATAATAGACTCCCTTTTGCAACAGGGTGTACTAGCTTTTACTTCCTTGCCCTGTAACACTCCAATCTTGCCAGTAAAAAAGGAAGGCAAATTTGACTCAGACGGGAACCAAATCTATAGATTTGTACAAGACCTCAGAGCCATAAACTCTTTTGTAATTCCTCGGCATCCTGTGGTCCCTAATCCAGCTGTCTTCCTGACCTCAATACCTGCTGATGCAGCCTGCTTTACAGTAGTTGACCTCTGCTCAGCTTTCTTTTCAATCCCATTACACCCTGACTCACAATTTCTTTTCACATTTACATTTAAAGGGAGACAATTTACATGGACTCGAATACCTCAGGGATATTGTGAGTCCCCCTCAATATTTTCCCAGGTCCTTAAAGCTGACTTGGATTCTGTAGTCTTTACTCAAAGCTCCACTCTTGTTTAATATGTTGATGACCTTTTACTCTGTAATCCAACTAAGCAGGGGGCTCTTACAGATTCGCTCATTCTCCTGAAAGCCCTAGCTGAACGAGGCCATAAAGCCTCCAGGTTTAAACTTCAGTGGGTGCAAATGACTGTTACCTACTTAGGGCATGAGATATCTCAAGGCATTCAAAAGCTAACCCCTAAACGCCTTGAGTCAATTTTATCCATCCATCTCCCCAAAACAAAGAAACAGCTACGTCAATTTCTAGGAGCTGCTGGTTACTGCTGCCAATGGATTCCTAATTTTGCAGCCCTTGCTAAACCTCTGTATTCTCTTCTCCCAGATATCACCCCAGAGCCTATTTCCTGGCCCTCAGAGGCATTAAACTCCTTAGAGGCCTTAAAAATATCTTTGTCCATGCCTCCAGCTCTTGGCTTACCTAATTTTGACAAGCCTTTTCATCTATACTGTCATGAAAATAATGAAATTGCTACAGGCATTCTAGGGCAATCTTTTGCCTCTCAAATACGTCCTATAGCATATTTCTCATGCCAACTAGACCCTGTGGCATCAGGCATGCCCCCATGCTTACGTGCGGTGGCTGCAGCTGCCACCCTGATTGATAAGGCCAGTACTCTTACATTAGGCTCTCCCATTCACCTCTATGTCCCACATTCTGTGTCAGCTATTTTGCAAGTTCATAGGACACAACACGTCTCTACACGGCGACAGACCACCTATGAGCAGGCTCTTTTAACTAACCCTTCCATCATCTTACATCGTTGCAACACTTTAAATCCAGCTACTTTACTGCCCCTTCCTGATGATGGAGAGCCCCACTCCATTCCATATGATTGCCTTGCAACTATAGAAATGGTCTCAAAGCCATGAGAGGATCTCTCAGACATCCCTTTAGACAATCCAGACTTACTTCTGTTTTGTGACGGCTCCTGTAAACGGAATTCCTGGGGAACCATAATAACTGGTTATGCCACAGTTTCCCCACATGAAACTCTTGAAGCTTATTCTTGGCCCACCATAAGATCAGCCCAAGCTGCTGAAGTCATAGCTCTTACTAGGGCCTGCACATTAACAAAAGAAAAAACTGCCACTATTTACACAGACTCCAAATAGGCTTTTGGAGTCTGCCATGTTGTTGGCACAATTTGGAAATCCCGTAGATTCTTAACCTCTGCAAGAACTCCTATTGCTAATGGACACTTAATTACAGCCTTATTACAAGCTATTCACTTTCCTTCAAAAATTGCCATTGTTCCTTGTTCAGCCCATACTAAGGAGACTGATGTCATATCTTTAGGGAATGACAGGGCTGACAGAGCTGCTAAACATGCAGCTCACTATATACCCCCTTATCCGTTTTCCACCCAATTTTTAAACCTGCCTTTATCCCTGACTGATGTTATTAACTATCAGACAAATGCCCCACAATCTGAAAAAGACAATTGGATACAAAAGGGTGCCACACAATTATCAGATGGATTATACATTGGACCAAATGGACTTCCAGCAGCTCCTTTTCTTTTGACTTTTTGGCTTGCACTTATCTCCCACCAAATGGGACATATGTGCAAACGGGGGATAGCTAAAGAACTAAAAGACAATTGGTTTTACCCTGGCATCCATAAAATTTCTGACCAAATCACCTCCCAGTGCACAACTTGCAAATCTTACCAAGTTTCTGGGAGAAATCGGTGTGATCCAGGAAGTCCTCCCAGGCCCATGCTGCCTTTTGCGGCACTCCAAATGGATTTTATGGACTTGCCCTCAGCTTTAGGTTACTCTCACTGTTTGGTTATTGTCTGCATGTTTAGTAGATGGACTGAATGCTATCCGACCAGACATGCCGATGCCACAACAGTGGTAAAGAAATTAATAACTGAAGTTATTCCTCGCTTTGGCATTCCTTTATAGATTGAACCAGACCAAGGAACTTACAGCAGAGATAAACCACTTGCTTGCAAAAACTCTGGGATATTCATTAAAATTTCATACCCCATATCACCCTCAGTCATCAGGGCAAGTGGAACATAAAAATCTAGATATAAAAAGAACTCTAGGAAAAGTCTGTCAAGAAACTGGACTTAAATGGCCAGAATCTCTGCCCTTGGCCCTTATGAAGATTCAAAATACTCCAAACAAAAAGCATGAACTGACTCATTTGAAATAGTTTTTGGATGTCTGATGCCTACTGGCGTCTCTAAACCTTCAATTCCTGGATTAAATGACTATTATGGGAACTTAAGTGAACAATTTGATGCTATGACTAGTTATATACAAAAATTAACTAGTATACTTGAAGCATATCGTCAACAGGTAAAAGAGGCGTGGCCCCCACCTTCTGACAAGCCTTGCCATCCCTTTCGACCAGGAGACCGGGTGTACATCAAGGTCTTTAGAAGAAAACACGCACTGTCACCTCGCTGGGAAGGACCTTATGAAGCCTTACTGACGACCTGCACTGCCATCAAAATAAAAAAAAAATCTTCCTGGATCCATGCAAGCCACACCAAAATCACCCAGAACATCACTCTCAAGACAACTGAGAGATAATCCCCACAAGTGACCTTAAACTAAGGATTTCGAAGGTCAAAACCCAGGCCCCAGAAGCAGCTGACATCATGAAGTAGACAGCTCTTCCCAAGATCACGGATCAAGAAAACCTACTTTGACCCATTTCCTCTCCCTTGCTTTAAAACTCAGGATATATATACACACTCACACACACAAACTATTAGTGGATATATATATATATATATTTTTTTTTAATTGATATTTTAATGGTTTCTAACATTGTGAAATTTTGGGTTGTACATTTTTGTTTGTCCATCACCCCATATATGACTCCCTTCACCCCTTGTGCCCACCCCCCACCCCCACTTCCCGGGTAACCACAGTCCAGTTTTCTCTGTCCATGTGTTGGTTTATATTCCACATATGAGTGAGATCATACAGTGTTTGTCTTTCTCTTTCTGGCTTATTTCACTTAACATAATACGCTCCAGGCCCATCCATGTTGTTGCAAATGGGACGATTTTGTCTTTTTTTATGGCTGAGTAGTATTCCATTGTATATATATACCACATTTTCTTAATCCAATCGTCAGTCGAGGGACACTTAGGTTGCTTCCACTTCTTGGCTATGGTTAATAATGCTGCAATGAACATAGGGGTGCATAAGCCTCTTTGGATTGTTGATTTCAGGTGCGTTGGATAGATTCCCAGTAGTGGGATGGCTGGATCATAGGGCATCTCTATTTTTAATTCTTTGAGGAATCTCCATACCGTTTTCCATAGAGGCTGTACCAATTCGCATTCCCACCAGCTGTGTATGAGGGTTCCTGTTTCTCCACATCCTCTCCAACATTTGTTGTTTTTTGTCTTGGTGATTATAGCCATTCTAACGGGCGTGAGGTGGTATCTTAGTGTTGTTTTGATTTGCATTTCCCTGATGATTAGTGATGTTGAGCATCTTTTCATGTGCCTATTGGCCATCTGTATATCTTCCTTGGAGAAGTGTCTGTTCATTTCCTCTGCCCATTTTTTGATGGGGTTGTTTGTTTTTTTTGTTGTTCAATTGTGTGAGTTCTTTATATATTATGGAGATCAACCCCTTGTCAGATGTATGTTTTGCAAATATTCTCTCCCAGCTGGTTGGTTGTTTGTTCATCTTGATTCTGGTTTCATTTGTCTTATAAAAGCTCTTTAGTCTGATAAAGTCCCACTTGTTTATTTTTTCTTTAGTTTCCCTAGTCTGGGTAGGCATGTCATCCGAAAAGATTCCTTTAAACCCAATGTCAAATAGCATGTTGCCTATATTTTCTTCTATGAATTTTATAGTTTCAGGTCTCATCTTCAGGTCTTTGATCCATTTTGAGTTAATTTTTGTGAATGGCGATAGCACATAGTCCACTTTCATTCTTTTGCATGTGGATGTCCAGTTTTCCCAACACCATTTATTGAAGAAACTTTCCTTTCTCCATTGCATGTCCTTAGCACCTTTGTCGAAAATTAGCTGTCCGTATGTGTGTGGTTTTATTTCTGGGCTTTCAATTCTGTTCCATTGATCTGTGTGTCTGTTTTTGTACCAGTACCATGCTGTTTTGATTACTATTGCTTTGTAGTATGTTTTGAAGTCAGGAATTGTGATGCCTCCTGCTTTGTTCGTTTTCTTTAGGATTTCTTTAGCTATTCGGGGTCTTTTGTTGCCCCATATAAATTTCAGTATTCTTTTTTCTATTTCTGTGAAGAATGTCATTGGGATTCTGATTGGGATTGCATTGAATCTGTAGATTGCTTTAGGTAATATAGACATTTTAACTATGTTTATTCTTCCAATCCACGTGCATGGGATATCTTTCCATTTCTTTATGTCATCGTAGATTTCCCTCAATAATGTCTTGTAGTTCTCATTGTATAGGTCCTTCACCTCCTTGGTAAGATTTATTCCTAGGTATTTTATTCTTTTTGATGCAATTGTAAATGGTATTATCTTTTTGAGCTCTCTTTCTGTTAGTTCATTATTAGCATATAGAAATGCAACTGATTTTTGTAGATTGATTTTGTACCCTGCAACTTTGCTGTAGTTGTTGATTGTTTCTAACAGTTTTCCAACAGATTCTGTAGGGTTTTCTATATATACAATCATGTCATCTGCAAATAGTGAGAGTTTCACTTCTTCGTTACCTATTTGGATTCCTTTTATTCCTTTTTCTTGCCTAATTGCTCTGGCCAAAACCTCCAGTACTATGTTGAACAGGAGTGGTGAGAGTGGGCAGCCCTGCCTCGTTCCTGTTCTCAGAGGAATGGCTTTCAGTCTTTCCCCGTTGAGTATGATGTTAGCTGTGGGTTTGTCATATATGGCCTTTATTATGTTGAGGTACTTTCCTTCTATTCCCATTTTATTGAGAGTTTTTTATCATAAATGGATGTTGTATCTTGTCAAATGCCTTCTCTGCGTCTATTGAGATGATCATGTGGTTTTTATTCTTTGTTTTGTTGATGTGATGTATCACGTTGATTGATTTGCGGATGTTGAACCATCCCTGCGTCTCTGGTATAAATCCCACTTGATCATGGTGTATGATCTTTTTAATATATTGTTGTATTCGGTTTGCCAATATTTTGTTGAGGATTTTTGCATCAATGTTCATCAGCGATATTGGCCTGTAATTTTCTTTCTTTGTATTGTCTTTGTCTGGTTTTGGTATCAGGGTGATGTTGGCCTCATAGAATGATTCAGGAAGTGTTCCATCTTCCTCTATTTTTTGGAATAGTTTGAGGAGGATGGGTATTAAATCTTCTTTGAATGTTTGGTAAAATTCACTGGAGAAGCCATCTGGTCCTGGACTTTTATTTTTTGGGAGGTTTTTGATTACTATTTCAATCTCTTTACTTGTGATTGGTCTATTCAGATTCTCCATTTCTTCTTGGTTCAATTTTGGGAGGTTGTATAAGTCTAAGAATTTATCCATTTCTTCTAGATTGTCCAATTTGTTGGCATATAATTTCTCATAGTATTCTCTTATAATCCTCTGTATTTCCATGGTATCCGTTGTAATTTCTCCTCTTTCATTTCTAATTTTATTTACTTGAGCCTTTTCTCTTTTTTTCTTAGTTAGCCTGGCTAAGGGTTTGTCTATTTTGTTTATCTTCTCGAAGAACCAACTCTTTGTTTCATTAATACTTTCTACTGTTTTTTTGGTCTCAATATCATTTATTTCTGCTCTGATTTTTATTATTTCTCTCCTTCTGCTGGCTTTGGGCTTTGTTTGTTCTTCTTTTTCTAGTTCTGTTAGCTGTAATTTAAGGTTGCCTATTAGGGCTTTTTCTTGTTTGTTAAGGTGGGCTTGTATTGCTATGAGTTTCCCTCTCAGGACCGCTTTTGCTGCGTCCCATATGGTTTGATATGGCATGTTATCATTTTCGTTTGTTTCCAGATAGTTTTTGATTTCTCCTTTAATTTCATCAATGATCCATTGTTTGTTCAGTAGCATGTTGTTTAATCTCCACATTTTTGTCACTTTCCCAGTTTTTTTTTCCTGGTTCATTTCCAGTTTCATAGCCTTATGGTCTGAAAAGATGCTTGTTATGATTTCAATCTTCTTAAATTTATTGAGGCTTGCTTTGTTTCCCAACATATGGTCTATCCTAGAGAATGTTCCATGCGCGCTTGAGAAGAATGTGTAGTCAGCTGTTTTTGGGTGGAGTGCTCTGTATATGTCTACTAGGTCCATCTCGTCCAGTTTTTCATTTAAGTCTAATATTTCTTTATTAACTTTTTGTCTGGATGATCTATCCATTGCTGTAAGTGGGGTGTTAAGATCCCCTACTATTATTGTGTTGTTGTTGATTTCTCCTTTTAGGTTTGTTAATAGTTGTTTTATGTACATTGGTGCTCCTATGTTGGGTGCATATATATTTATAAGTGATATGTCTTCTTGATGGAGTGTCCCTTTTATCATTATATATTTCCCTTCTTTGTCTTTCTTAACCTGTTTTATCTTGAAGTCTACTTTGTCTGATATGAGTATGGCAACACCTGCTTTCTTTTGTTTGCCATTAGCTTGGAGTATTGTCTTCCATCCTTTCACTCTGAGCCTGTGCTTGTCTTTAGTGCTAAGATGTGTTTCCTGAAGGCAGCATATTGTTGGGTCTTGCTTTTTAATCCATCCTGCCACTCTGTATCTTTTGATTGGAGAGTTCAATCCATTTACATTTAGGGTAATTATTGAAATATGAGGGTTGAATGTTGCTGTTTTGTCACTTATTTTCTGGTTCTTTTGCATTTCCTTTGTTTCTTGTCCCATTTGTTTTGGACTGCCAATTCAGTTTGGTTGTTCTGTCTTATGACTCTTCTACTTTTCTCTTTGTTTATCATATGTGGTTTTAATTTGATTATTTGTTTAGTGGTTACCTTGAGGTTTGGGCGAAAAATCTTCTGTATGAGATAGTCCATTATCTGATAGCCTCCTATTTCCTTATACTAAGTCAATTCAGTCACTTTCCTCTTCCCCTTCTAAGTTGCTCTTGTTATACCTTATTCTATCTTGTGTTGTGGCTGTGTGTTTACAGTGATGAGGTTAAATTTATTTTTGGTGAATTTCTTCCTTTGATCTTTGAGTTTAGTATTTAAGTGGTTGCTAACCTATTCCGGTAAAGATCTACTATTTCTCTGATTTTGTCTACCTACTTTTCTCCTTACTCCAAGCTTTGTGTTCCCTTTCTCTTCTTGTTTTCAGGCCTGAGGGCCTTCTTGAGTATTTCTTGTAGTGGCGGTCTCGTGGCCATGAACTCCCTTAGCTTTTGTTTATCTGGGAGAGTTACTATTTCTCCATCATATTTGAAGGATATTTTTGCTGGATAGAGTATTCTTGGCTGAAAGTTTTTGTCTTTTAGTATTTTGAATATATCATTCCAGTCTCTTCTAGCCTGAAAAGTTTCTGTTGAGAAATCCGCTGAGAGCCTGATGGGAGTTCCTTTGTACGTAATTTTTTGTTTTTGTCTAGCTGCCCTTAATATTGTTTCTTTGTCGTTGACCCTGGCTAGCCTTACCACTAGGTGTCGTGGTGAAGGCCTTTGTCTGTTAATATATATAGGAGTCCTGTTGGCTTCACTTACTGGTATTTCCTGCTCCTTCCCCAGATTTGGGAAATTTTCAGCTATTATTTCCTTGAATAGGCTCTCTGTTCCTCTTTCCCTCTCCTCTCCCTCAGGAATACCTATAATTCTTATGTTACATTTTCTAATAGAGTCCGATATTTCTCGGAGTCTTTCTTCATTTCTTTTTAGTCTTAGTTCTCTCTCTTCTTCCATCTGGAGTATATCTGTATTCCTATCCTCTAAAGTACTAATTCTTTCCTCCATATTGTCAGCTCTGTTCTTTAAAGATTCCAGATTCTCCTTTATCTCCTCCATTGTGTTCTTCATCTCCATCAGCCCTGATAGGTTTTTCTTTATGATTTCAATCTCTTTTGTGAAGAAACTCCTAATCTCATTTAATTGTTTGTCTGTGTTGTCTCGTATTTCGTTGAGTGTTTTTATGATAGCTATTTTGAAATCTCTGTCATTTAGTTTATGGATTTCTGTGTCTTCGGGGTTGATTTCTGGGTGCTTGTCATTTTGTTTCTGGTCTGGTGATTTCATATATTTTTGCATTGTGGTTCCTGTGTTGGTTTTGATTTTCCTCATCCTGGAAGTCTCTGGTTGCAATTTCCACCTGCCGCCACTGTCTGGTGGTAAAGGGCTGTGTAGTCTAAGCCCCCTGCACTCTGCCCCAGTTTTTCTGCTGCGATCCGCAGTTTTGTTTTGTTTTGTTTTGTTTCTTTTCCCCACTGCGATCCACGGGTCCAGTCCAGTTTATTCAGGTCTGCCTCGGACCGCTAGATCTGGTCGAGCTGCAGACTCCGGGTTGCGGGGAGGGGGGAGCTCTCTCTTTTGCCCTCTGGGTCCCTGACGTGGGAGGCTTCTCGTTTGCCCCTCTTTATCCGCTCTCTGGGTTGCTCAGATGTTGATGGTAGCCCTGTGGCTCCTCTGAGCCCTCTGTGCGGGAGTTTCCCACTGGCTGAGAGAGCCCGAAGAGCTACAGTTTCCCGCCGAGGGCCGCCACTCCCCCCTGTCTGGGAGCCGCGCGGACCGGATCGCTGATCTGATGGGGAGGGAGCAGAGTTCTCCTTACCTCTCCCCACTTCCTCCGGGGGCCCAGCACGTTCCGCTCTCAGATGTGCGGCAGTGTGGATCCCTCCGCTCCAGCTTTTGACTGTCTGGGATTCCGTTGTTGGTCTGTGGCTGTTACTTTTGTTGTATTTTGTGGGGGAAGAATTCACGGGAAAGCTCACTCCGCCATGATGCTGACGTCACTCCCTATATATATATTTTTAATCATTTATTAGAAAGCTGACTGGAGAGTGCTGGTCTCTATCTGTCACTCTTCCCCTCTCTAAGTCTCTGCTATGGGCTCTTTTCCAATATGTGTCTTGCTTTTACTAACCCTCTCTTTTTCAACAGGTCGGGCACAGACCAAACATCCCCTTATGCCAGTTTACCAAGCCCTAGTAACGCTAACTAATCAATCTGACTGTTGGTTATGTCAACAGCTAGATAGTGCAAAAGAACCTGAACTAGTCTTTGTTCCTGCTGATATGAACACCTGGTGGACTAAGTATGGAAAATGGATGAATAACAGAGTATGATATCCGCAACAAGGGAAACTTCACTCTGCTTCGTCTCCTGGTGGGTCACTTGGGCCCCAGAAAGACTACTTAAAAAGTCAAAGACTGTCCCTTGCCCAAGTACAAACAATAAGTGAAAGTTTTTCCCTCTGCATTGAAAGTAAACATGGCGCTGGACCTTTCCTGGGTGACATACCGAGACAATATTGCAGTCAAACTCTGTGGTTTGATTCCGCAGGTGGCATCTTCAGAACTCTCAAGGGAATTGTAAGTGACTCTATCACTACTCCCTCTGGCACAAACATTTGCCAAATCACCAAGTGCTCTGGATGGCTTACGAGCCACCCGTGTGCAACTTGGGGTATCGCAGCTATCCGCATGGTTAAGGTGCCCAATGCCACAGACTATATACGGGTGGATCAAAGATCTGGACTCACCTGGTCAGGTGACAAGACCAGGCTTTATAGCTGCCAAAATCAGACTGCAGGCCTCCTCTACCAGCTATTCTGCAATCTGTTCTGTTCTCACAGACTGACAGGAGCTCATGGGAAATGGAGATGTTTAGGTAGTAACAGTGCAAGTGGCACAGATCATGAAATAGTCCAGATCCTGGGAACTACAGACTCAATTCTAACTTTGTCTTTAAACTACACTGGTCTTTTCATTTTATGCGGCAACAAAGTGTATAAAGGATTCCCATCTAATTGGTCAGGACGATGCGGACTTGGATACCTGGCTCCTTCTGTCACCAAACACTCCACCTGAAATGCCAGCCAAATTACAAACCTGGGTTCGTTTGTTAATAAGATTGTGCCACATAAACGTGCCAGTTGAGAAATTGTGGAAAATCCACTTGTATATCGCAACTCCAAGTTCTTTTCAGCCTTGAGAGTCCTATTCCGCAGCTTTGGAGACTGTGAGTTGGAAAAGGCAACCTTAAATCTCTCTATGGTAATGGAGCAAGAGTTCAACACCACCATGCAAACCTTGAACATACTCCAGTCAGGTATTAACAGCCTAGCATCTGTGGTGCCCCAAAATTGACGTGCTCTGGATGTACTCACTGCCCAGCAAGGAGGAGCATGTGCAATCATTGGAGAAAAATGTTGCTTTTATGTGAATCAAACAGGTCAAGTAATATCTAACTTAAATCTATTAAAAGAGAAGATTGACATTTTTCATCAGATAAACGAAGCTCACACATTTTATTGGACTGACTTATTTCCAGGATTGGGGGACTGGTTTAATGGGGTGTGGGGAAATGTGCTCCGATTTGTTCTTTTCTGCTTGTTCATCCTCATCCTAATCTGCGTTCTTTTCTCTCTTTGCAGACTTCTTATCACTCAGATACTAAAACGATTTCTCTCTCCACAGTTACCAGCTCAGCTTTTAATATGTGAAACTTCTAGGGAAGTTTCAGAGGAGGGAACTGATGGTGCTCAGGGCAAGCTACCCCAGGAAGCACCGCTCTGGTATACGGATTATTTCCAGCTGAAGACAATAAGGACTCAGAGAACTCAGGAAGAATATTTGAGTTTCCCCTCCCAAACTGCCTTAAGAATTTAAAACAAAAGATCTGTTTCAGGAAGGAGTTATTATCATGACTGCTATAAAGATAATGTAGGATAGAGGTTACAATAGAAAAGGCACCATCAAGCCCATCTTATCGGAAGTTCTGTCTCTCTGGCCACAGGCTCTGGATGGCCCTGTGAGGAGTTACCAGACAATCATTTACAAGGGAAGTCTCCATTTGTAAAAGTATCTTCCTCTCTGTATTGGGAAGAGGGGGGACGACCTCATTTCTAGAGACTTATCAATGTAGAAGGTGAGGCCTTATAACGGCATAATAAATCTTACTCTTGTTTACAGTGCTTTAGTGATAATCTCCTGTAACTAACACTCCCACCCCCAACATCCTCCTTGTCTTTGGTTGGACATGGTATTTAAGACGAGAATCTGCTATTGTGTTGAGAAACGCAGTGTCCCTGCTTTCTCCCATGTATACATGTTATTAAACTTGGTATTATTTTCTCCTGCTACCCTGTCTTGTTAATTATTTAGCCAGTCATAAGAACCTTAAGGAAAAGGGCAGAAGGAGATTCGCCCTCTTCCCCTGACAGTGGTGATGCAGGTGGGCTCTCAAGGTTATGCCTATATTGTGGAAGCAAGCAATCAAGTATTTAATGGAAGCATTTCTATGTAAACGAAAGAAAAAGAAGGTTAATGGTTGGAGCAATTTGTAAAGCAGTTTCTGAGTATAGGGGACAGCTAGTTAAGAAGATTTTTAGATGTCAGCATCAAAGCATCTTTTGCAGTTTAAAATGTCTCTGATGATTTCATCGGGTAACCTCTTAAGTTTATATCAAGTCCATCAGCTTCAGTTTGTAAGGCTTCAGGAAAAAGGGGAGGTTCAGTTTTCAGTGATTTCAAATGAAAATGATGGAAAAAATCAAAAACGTTAGTTTGGACATCTGTAGGCAGATATTTTAGACTAGAAGAAATCAGGATCCAGTCCAGTCAACAGATATAAAACAAAAACCTTAACAGACAATTAACAAAACTAGGATCTAATATCCGCAAATGTACACTATAGTTTTTACTGAAATATAATTTTTCTTTCTAAGATCACCCTCATTTTTATCAAAGATAGACAAATTAAAACTAACTAGTTTGCAAAATAAGTCTAGTTCCAATAGTGTTGGCCCAATTATTTACATAAGTACAGCAAGAATAGCAATTGATCACATAGGCTCTTTTAAATCTGCTTTGCTGGAACTTTTTATAAGGAATCTCAGATTGAACTTTAAAGGCCTCTCCAGGCCAGAAAAGTCAAGCCAAGGATTTTGTCATCAGACTTTGCCTGTAATACCTACAGATTTGGGTGAATTCCTCTGTTCCTAGGTTCCCCCAAAATATTTCGAGGTTCCTTGTGTTTGCCAGATAAGTGACATTCTTTACTTATCCTGGTAAGTGCTGCTTGGAACATAAGGTACCAGGCCAATATTTCCACGTGGCTTTATTCCATAAAGTCCAATCTTCATTCCTCAAAAGCTGTATGGTTATATCGCAAATATGATCTTCCAGTCACAGCCTTGGTAATATAACCAGTGTTTCCAATTATGTCCTGTTATAAGGAGAACAGATTCTTATTGAACTTATGCAGATAACTATATTGCCATGAAAACAACAATACTCACTTACTAAGAGTTTCCAAATTCGAGAGATCAGATCTAAGAAATAGAGAAATATTTCAATTTTACTTACAAAAATATCATTTACCAGATTGTTATAAGTCATAGCTAGCTCAGGAGAAAAGAGAAAAAGTTTTCCTTAACTCTGAAAAATCAAAACATTAAAAATTCAGCAATACTTCAAATGAAAAATCATAAAAATTATAATCATCCTTATCAGTTCATTCAGTCCTGTGTAATCCATTCTTGATCCCAATCTTTCTGTTAGCAGCTTCATGAAGTTATCAGTCTTTCCATCAGGTTTCTGTAATTTCTTACCAAGGTCAGTTTTATGATCAGAAAGTTTGTCAGAAACCTGTACTCCAGTGTAAATGCCAGAGTCCTTTCCATGAATTTTTCTGAAGTTGAAATATTTTGCAAAAGCATTAGAGCAAAGAAATAAGTCTGTAAACAACAAGACCTCAAAATGGCAATTGACAGAGAAATTTGATTAATTTTGTGACATACAACACTTTAAAATAATAATAACCAGAAATATGACTGATAATCAGGACAGATCAGAATTTCAGTAATGTTATACAATTTTAAAACACCTATGTCGATAACATTTGCTCACATAATAGCACCTAAGCAGACTTATCATCACTTGTCTGACAATGCTTCCCATGCAATTTAACATACTGAATAAGCCTAATAAACTTAGTATCTTTCCCATTATAGGAAGAGAGCAAATTTCTTTAAGAAGTTCTAGGGCCCTTTGAAAATTCTCAAAGAAAAAAAGTAAAAAAAAAGACTTTATTTAAGATATGAATTTTGGGGAGCTTGTCAAAAATAGAAAACGTTAAAGCAAAGAGATCATTAACAGCCCAAAAACCTTAATAGAGAAACCTCAGTCTTTTGAACACAGGAAATTATTTTAACAGTTTTTTTTTTTTCTGTCTTTCAGGTAGACTTATCCAAAGGTAAAGAAAAATCTTTTATAACCTCTTTATCAAGTTCAAGAAAATTATCCTTTTAAGAGAAAGAAGACCAAATTATAATTTTGTACCAGCTTCCTTCTGATATTAAAATTCATTAACTTAATTAAATTCATTTCAATCTGAGCCAACTTCACCATACAAAAACTCCTTTTCCAGAATTCCTCTTCCACAAACCTATAACTTTCATTTTACATTCAGAATTTGTCCCATGTCTTTCTTTTCCCTCCTAGTACTTGAAGACAAATTTATCTTTCTTAATCAATCAAACAAAATATTTCCATTCTTTGTTCCTTCTTTATACATCTTACTTTCCTTGTACACAGACATATTTTTTCTTAATATTTAGTAGCTTCAATCACATACACTAATTAGAAATTTTAACTCTTAGAAACCCCAATTTGTAAGTAAAAACTAAGTAAACCATGATAAACTTTCTTTTACATTAGTATATTGTGGCTTGGAAAATTTATAAACACTTCATAACTTCTAGAAATATGTTACTTTATAGTACAATCTTTTAATAAAACACATGTTTACCAATAGACCCAAAACACCTTTTAGTTTTCCTGTAATGAAAAGCCAAATGTAGACAATCGTGACTTTCGCAATCAATGTCTAATATCTTATCTTATTTGGAAATGATGATACTCAGTGAATTTTTATCACAAAATTTAGCAAAACTCTAAAGTTTTAAGTCACCAAAAAGATTTTGGAAGCTGTAAACACCATAACACATAATTATTATTTAAAGTTCACCCAACATTCATCTTTTTCACAACTATTTAGTTACTTGTTGCCAATAATTATTTAGATTGTCTAAAAGACTTCATAAGACATTAGATAAAATTAGCCATCATTTAAATTACTATTTTTGTTAACCAGTACTGTAATAGAAATAACATCAGTTTTTTTTACAAAAGTTCATGTAAATTTCATCACCTCTTATACCTTTAAACATAGTTATCATTAAGATTTTTATCAATAGGTGTTGGTCTTCTAATTTTGGACAAGGGAAGCATTCCCAGTCAGACATTTTAAAACATACACAGGCAAAGTTGATGTAACCTCTTTATATAAAATTAGCTCAAACATTCCAACCTTTATAATCTTATCAACACTTACACTTTTACATGTTCTCAATTCAATTGTAACCTGAGTCAAGCTCTTAAGGCTATTTAAATTTTTCCCTTCCTTTTTATGGCCCTTTTTTAGGTACCAATTAAACAATTGTGTGAGAGCTCTCAAAACATATTTTTTTTCCTCAATTTAGAAGTTTTCCCAATTCAAAGGATCTGTTGTCTGGCCATTGACGAGTAGGATTTTCATTTGTATATTTATTCCAATAGTGACTCGATCCAATAAGCCTTTTTAAGGAAAGACCCGGTGGTAACTTTCCCATGCTTAGAGTAAATTTTTACCATGGACGCAAGAGGCGTCCCTGGTGAGGGCGCAGATGATGTAGCCCCCATGATCCACAGAATTCACTCCCAAAGATATTCAGAGAAAGTAAAGACCTTCGTTACACAGGCGGTAAGGATGGTGTAGTGAAAACGGTGTCTCCAGTCTCCTACAATAGTGTGGGACGCCTCCAGTCACAGACCCGCTAATCTGTGACACCAGGCAGGCAATATTGGAGTGGGATTTTTCCAGCACTAACAAGCAACGAAGGTTAAGACGACAAAAGCCCTTATGGACTGGGTCCTTTATGACAAACTCCCCTGAGAGCTTGGCACAGCCGGACAAAGAGACAGTTCAGAATCCCAGTCTACTCGACTGGCCACCAAGGGGCACCCCGGTAAATGCACCTTCCGTATGGTGGAGACCAAGGAGAATATTCTCACTGGTCACAAAGCCAAGTTTTCTCAGGACACAGAACAAGACAGAAGGAAAAACCTCATCCGGTTCTTTTCTTATGTGCACAATGACAGCTTTAGCCACGCCTTAGGTCTCTTGGAGTCAGAATAATACCTGGTGGGGAGGTGCCACGGGGTTGGGGATTGTGTGCTTTACAGAGTACCTCGTCATTGCATGGACATTTTCTTGCAGTTGGCGGGGGACATGTGTCTTCTACCCCGTTCCGTGACACAACTTATCCTGTCACGGGAGTCTTCTGAAAGTGGCGAGCGCCCTAATGGCTCTTAACTTCTCGACCTGTGCCCACCAAATTT
>NW_026691552.1:0-78592 GCF_020826845.1 Diceros bicornis minor
GCCAGGACTCCACCCCCAAGAATCTGATTCAGTTTCTCTTCGATGAAATATCGGTTTAAAACCTCCCCCACCCTCTTTCAAAAGGTAACATAAAGAACTCAGCCACAGGAGGAAAGAGCAGCTTCTGTGGTCACATGGTCCCCCTGGTTTTATCATGTGACGTTCCTCTGAGGTGGCAGGGGGCTCATGATGGTGAAAACGAGCTCTCCAAAGGGAATGCATGGGATGAGATCGTGGGGGTGGTTGCACCACATAGACAATACGCTAAAACCACTGAATTGTACACTTTAAAATGGTCTTACATCATGTGACTCACATGTCAATGTTTTAAAAATATTGATGTGGTAGAAAAAACAACAGGAATGGATGCTGGGCGTGAAGGATGGCCAAGAAAGAATGTGAGTTATTCTGACACTCTTGAGGGTTAAAGGAAGTCCCTATCAACATGGTGGAGGCAGCACAGAGAAGGAGGAAGAGGACGGAGGCAAGAATCCGGAGCTCCCACCTCGCAAAGGTTGATGGGGGAGCATCTCATTTGAGCTGTTTTTCCAGGAGCTCTGGACCTGAGCTGACCCAGCGGGAAGCTGTGCAGCATCAGCGAGACCCAGGCCCATCTCCCACCCTGATGAGCATGGGGCACCGGGAGGGTCCTGATGTCCAGGGAGAACCTCGGAGAAGCAGGCAGAGCCTCTGAGGAGCCTGTAGGTAATAGCCCGAGGTGTCTTCAGGGAAATCAATACTCGGTGTCTTGGACTCAGGGTCACTGAGCGTGTCATGAATTACGTGGTAAAAGTGTCCAAACTTAAAAAATTAAATGAAGGCACCAGTGATCCCACTCCTTAGGTATACACTCGAGAACACTGAGAACACGTTCACACAGACACTTGTATGCGAATGATCCAAAAAATAAAATGCTGGGCCAAGTAAAACTCATACATGAAGTTCTGGCATTATTCATAATAGCCAAAATGTGGAACCAGCCAAATGTCCACCAAATGTTGAATACGGTACATCAAAACAATCAATCAGTAACCTCCCAGATGATTCTATCATACAGGCAAGGTTGAGAAGCTCAGGGGGAGGGGTTGAATCTGCCCAAAGGAATCCCCTCATGAACACGGCCTCCTTCGGCTGCTCTGGGGGCAGGTGACCTCATCTTGATTTCCTAGTTTGAGGCCAGACTCATGAGAGGTAGCCAGCCCCGAGATGTGCCAGCTGGAATGAATGCATGCTTCTCACCACCGCATCCCCAGCACCTGGCAGCTCCTGGCGTACAGTCGGTCAGGAACAGGGACTTTATCAGGCCTTTGCTTCATCTTCAGTGGTCTCTCGCTGTAATGAAGGTGGATGACTGCACCTGAGGAACAGCTTCGGGTCACAAGCCTGAGCCTGTTCACTTTCCATCTCTGAGGGTAGATGCACACATGGCATTTTTCTGATGGGCACAGATTCCTGTGCTCTTCTCTGGCAATTCAGCTGGCACCACCCTACCAGAGCGACAGCAAGACCAAGTCTCTCTGCTCCTCATGGGCAGCTCCCCCACCAGCTACATCCCACCTGTTTGCCTCCCTAACAAGACAATGGACTCCTGGTTTGAGAAGGTGACCACAATCTCTGGATTACTCCTTTTAAACTTGACTGCTCAGCATGCCCTCAGTGTGGCCCCTGAGAAAAGCACAGCGAGAGGGACTCCAAGCACTGTCTCCAGCTCAAGCTGAATCTGGGCTCCTCCGTGTGAAATATCAAGGTTTGTGTGGAAGAAAGGCTGGGTTTCTTGGTCGCCACAGCATGAGCGTCTGAGGGTAGCTGGGTAATGCACCCTGGGAGAGAGAAAGGCAAGTGTGGGATCCTTTGGGGAGGGGATACATTCCTGGGGCTCAACCATGGGGCAGGACAGGCCCCAGGACAATGGCTGCCTCACAGATCCACCCCAGTGCTGAGGCCGCCAAGGCCATCTGAAGTGGTCTGTCGGAACGTCAGGCTGCACGGTAGGCCGAGGCACCTGAGCAGCTCCCATGCAGCCCCTGCGGAGAGAATGACCCTCAGAAGGTGTGAGTAACTCTGCTGCTGGTCAGGAGGTGCTGGGACCTGAGCGTAATCTGTGAGAGAACAGTGTGGATCTTCAGAAATGCAGCCCAAGTGTCTACCCTGTGCCAGGTGCTCAACGAGACTGTCACCTGCTGTGCCAAGTCAGAGCACTCTTCCTGCAGCGTGGTTCTCAGCGTCTGACTGTCACATGAACACAGTGAGTGCACAGTAGGTGTTTCCTGACCTCCTGAAAATGTGAGCCAACCACATATTCAAGAAACAAACGTGGTCAGGACAGGACTCTCCTGAGTGAGTCAGGGGCGGACCTGACGAGAACGGCAGGCCAAGTGTCTTTTATTCACTGATGTCAGGGTCTGTGTGCTAGCAAGAGCCCCTTCTCCAGAAATCATCATGGAGTGGCAGCCTGCACGTCCGGCGGGGGCTCAGGGGATGGAAGACGGAGACCCAGGCCCCTGGCAACGACCGTCCACTGAGGGAGACGGTGGTGGCCACCGTGTGACAAGAGTCCCTCCACCTTCTCAGGCTGTGCCTGCCACTCGGGCTCTGCACTGGCCTCGCTTCTTCCCCAATATAGGTGGAATGACAGAGTCTGAGTGTAAGAAGACAGAACGGCCAGGTGACACGTCACAGTGGCCCGTGGTCACTGCATTCAGGGTGTCCTCACACACTTGCTGAAGTGACAGGAGCCTGGAGCCTGCCAACACTGACTTTTCACAGCAAAAAAGGATAAATCACACAACCAACGTACTGTAGAAGCTTTCTGTCCATGTGTGTCAAATGTTGGATGTGTCAGAGGCCTTGTTGCGAATTTCTCTGAAGATGAAATGTATTTGTAAAACCACTGGAGTAAAATAGTGACGATCTGGCAATGACAAAAGACTTAACATGATAATGTAATTACAAGGAAATTTGGTTATTTTATAAGCCACATTTTAAGATAACGACTAGAATTATACCAAGACATATCAGATTTTTAGGAATTTTATATAATTTTTAGAATACTGAAAACATGCTTATTTTCATCAAACCAACAAACTTAAATAAGCTTTCATTTACTAAAGATGATATCATGTTAACTTGAAAAACATTTGGGTTAGTTTCCATTACATTTAGAAACAATTTATATAAATGCTTACTTTAAGCCTGCTAATGGAGCTCTTTTAGAAATTACATCATCCAGAGGTAGAAAAATATCACATATATATAACACGTACACATAGACATACATAGATACACAGACAGACACAAGCAGAGACCTTAAATGGTTTTCGTTAAATGTTTCCTATGAATCAGGTACAATACAAAACTCACTAATTTAAAAAAGAATAGTTGGATCCAAACTGTGTTTTTGGCAGTATTAAACAATTCTATTAATTTTTAATTTAAGTTTCCCATTGACTGTTTAAGGGAATAACGTTAAGTTTCCCAGAAAATCTCTTATGATCTCATTAACTCTGAGAGGGGCTCATACTGGGCCCCTCTTTGAATGTCGATTATGGGGGTGTCTGTAAAGCAATAATTTAATAGACTTTTAGGTACCTTTTATAGCTTAATTTTTTATTAGCTTTTTGCAACCAAACTTTCAGTAGGGCTCTTTTGGAATTTTGAAGGCTTTGCTTTTAAGTGCACATCTTAAGCAATCTTATCTAATTAGATCATTCCTTCTAATGGCCAATGTAACACCCTTGAAGCTGGTGGCATTTTGGTAGGACCCTAGCCACAAATGGAGTTCAACCCATATTTCTGTCCAACCATACCTGACTGCAAATTGGGTGCAACCCGCAATTCTGTCTGACCATATTTTGGGGCGCCCAACCTGATGGTTACTAAGCCAAGCTCTCAGGACACAATACAAGCGTAGCAAGATTTTGCTGTTGTTTTAAATATTTACAACTTCTGCAACCTTTAGTTTTCGAGCAGGTGTGCTGGAAGGTGGCATGCTTAACTCTTTAGAGATTAAAGATTGTATTTAATCTGTCTGTTCCACGGTTCTCAAATCTAGTGCACAAAAAGACAAGTTTTGGAAGCTCAAAGGATCCCCAAAGGTGGCCAGTGTAATTTTAAATTATCCCAGGTTATCCTGATCCAAAGATTCAGCCAATTACAGCTATCCCCATTTGGTTAAGTACTTGCAAGTAAAGGCTCCATACATATTGTACACAGAGCCAGCCAGAGTTCCAGTGGGTGGGTGCCCATCTGGCATTGTTGGCTTTGAAAGTGTGGTTTCTCATTTTCTTTTAGTTTCATTTTAATATCAAGTCTGAACAATTTCTAAGGACAGTGTAGCTGGTCAAAACTGTGCTGCTTGTGAGTGTCACTTCCTAAAAGGTGATGAACACTCTCTCACGTGTCTTAGCTTCTCCTGCGGGCAGTCTACAACTACCGTAGGGGTGCAGAGCACTGGATGAACAATCCTTGTGTGCGGGCCCCTCGACAAGACATTAATTATTTAAAGTGAATGATGGTGACTGAGTTCCCTATGCGACTGCCGCTTGTCATGGAGATTGTCCTCAGACACTTACACCAGGTTCTCAGTCACCTGAGAACAACTTGTGGCTGGAAAGAGCAAGTGCCCCTTTTCTTCAGAACAAAACAAATTCAGTCTCTCATTTTGCTGTCAGTTTGTTCAGACTTTATCAACATGTCTCTTTTTCAATTGAAAGCCAAATTAAAGAGGTCAGCTAACCCAGTTCACTCCAAACTTCCCCCTTGGTTCCCCTTACCTAGGAAATGTCTCCCTGTTGGCTCCCCTCACCTAGGAAATGTCCCCCCCAGGTTCCTCTTACCTAGGAAGAGTACCAACACACCCTTAAGATGTTGAAGCCTTCAGACCCAAAACAGCTGGAATAACAAGTCAGGACTGTCAACTTAAATAAGGAGGTCCAGATTTTGGGAGCACTCACCAGACCACCTGAAGAGTGCAGTGAACCCGGGGGGGAGGAGGGGTAGTGGAGCTCAACGGTCCCCTGTGGTACCAGTGTTGGTTGAAAGTAGGCTCCACCTGGTCTCAGGTGGGTGTCTCAGAAGTCCCTTCGTGGTTGCCAGGAAAAGGTGCCGCAAATAATCAATAATCGTTCTGTAGCACAAAGTTTTATTTGAGCCCAATTTCATTTGAGGACTCTAGCCCGGAGCACATCTTTGCAAGGGAAGAAAGCGCTGTGAAGAAGAGTGGTTTTCAGCAGAGTTACATCCCGTTTCCAAAGACAGAGACACACATCAAGCATGACAGGTGCACATTCTCTCAAGCATTCAAGGAGATATTTTGCTATTGATGAGCACATAGACAGCAAGTCACCATGGCCTCGGCGCTGGAGGAAATGAGGCATTCAGTCTTATCTTGAAAGGGTGCTGGCATCAAAGGAAGGGAGGGATGCTTTTTTTTCTTCAAAGAGTACATTCTTTACTTTAGGGTAACGATTAAAGTACACAGACAATGCATGTCTGACAAGCCATGAGTCAGGTTTCTTTGCTTCAAATAAATTTCAGGCCAAATCAGGTTCCAACCAGAATGGTTTCCACATATACTTGAAAACATAAAATATCTTATATCGCACCTGATGACATCCCGAGGGAGTAGATGTTAGAATGACCCCCACTGCACAGATGGGGACACTGGGGAGGCCCTGAGAGGCACGTGGTTGTCCAGGGTGACATCACTGGCAAGAAGCAGGAGCGGGACTGCATTCAACACTGTGTCCTCAAAGCTGGGGCCCTGCTTGCGTTCAGACATCCCCAGAGGCTGTGGGGTGGACTCTGTTGGTGTGACTGTGTCTGGACGTGGTGTGGAGATGGAGAGTGAGCAGTCAGCAGCCCCGGGAGCCCTTAGGGAGGTCTTGTGTAAGGAGGGAGCTTAGGTAAGGTGACCCCAGGAAGTACCCTCATGGAGCCCAAGAGTACTCGGAACCCTGGTAACTAGGCACCCACATCCTAGAGACAGCCCCCAAGCCAGCTCACTTGTCTAGCACTTGTCTAGGAGGAGCAACATGTTTAGTTGCTTCTTCTCGATGGTCAGGGGCCAGAGCCCCAGGAAAGCTCCCAAAGACCACCCGCAATGCAGATGCTGGTTCCTTTCTCATGGCCGACAATTGTGGCCGTTTAACCGGAGGGACAGAAAGGTAACACAGGGAGTCCTAGGGAAGGCCAATCCAGACCAGACCAGCACTGTGGTCCCATCTGGGCATCCCTACATCCCCTCCCCATGTGTGTGTGTGGAAGGGCGGTTTCATGAGGGTGGACCACCGTGAGCAGGAGCAGGTCGCTGACGTGTTAGAAGCCTGGTGGGCTTCTAACATGACCCTGGTGGGTCATGTTCACAGCCCAGGTCAAGGCCGGCTGGGTGGGATGTGGAGTGCTAGAGTGGCACCCTTCTGCCTGAGGTGTATGTCTTTCATCCGGGGTGGAATTCTGTGGAGACACAGGTATGTGCCTGATCTGGGAGAATTAGGTCCCGAGGACAGAAGCAGCACAAGGACAGCTGGGCAGCTGGCAGGGCTCGGATGCCTCTGGGTCGGCTGCCGGTCACTGCCGTTGCAGAGCTCCATACAGGAGATCAGCGAGGAGCTGGTAGAAGGGGACATCCAATCCCTCACCCCCAGGGGTGAGCAGCTGTGACACAAGACTGCATCAGCAGCTGTGGGGAGAACGTCTGCACTGACTGTTGGACAAGCCTCAGAGCTACCTCAGTACCCATCATCCATCCCGGACAACTATCATTACCACCAACTCCTGCAGGAAACCAGGAGGCAGCTGCGGCCCCAGCGTCCGTGCAGGGAGAGCCATCCCCTGCACAGGCTCCAGCAGGAGACCAGGAGGCAGCTGAGGCCCCAGCCACCGTGCAGGGAGAGCCATCCCCTGCACAGGCTCCAGCAGGAGACCAGGAGGCAGCTGAGGCTCCAGCCACCGTGCAGGGAGAACCATCCCATGCACGGGCTCCGGCAGAAGACCAGGAGGCAACTGAGGCCCCACCATGCAAGCAGGGAGACACATCCCCTGAAGAGGGTCCTGCAGGAGACCAAGAGGCACCTGAAGCCAAACCATCTGGCCTGGGAGAGCTGGCTCTGCAATGTCTCTCATCAGCAGCTCCTGTACCACCCATTCAAACTGCTCCCTCACCAGAAATTTCCTTCCCTACCCTCATTAATGTGTTTGTTTCCTTCTTAGTTGCTCTTTTTGATTTTTCTTTATTGTTTAGTTCTTAATAATTATTTAAATTAAATGTTTCGATTTTTTTAAATTTATGTTTTCTCATTTTAAATTGTACACTTTATGAGCATTAAGGACATTCACATTGTTGTGCATCCATCACCGCTATCTGGGCTCAGACAATTTCACACTCCAAAAGGAAATCCTGTTCTAAAAGCACTCACTCCCCGTTTATTCCTCAGGCCCTGGCCCGCTCTAATCTGTTTTCTGTCACTGTTTTTTGTTAAATCTATTCTGGATGTTTCCTATAAGTGGAATCATGGCATAACTGGCCATTTGTGTCTGCCTTCTTATTTTCACAGGGCCTGATAGGTTTTCCTTTTCTGTTTTTATTTGAAATAGAATTTCTCTAATTTGATAGGAAAATCCCAGGTGGATTCTAGATTTGATGTATCAAATAAAGCCCTTTCGGTAAATATGTGCATAATCTTGGGGTACAGACTGCTGTTCTAAGTGGGACACCAGAGCCAGAAGCCAGGCATGAAACGCCTGTGGCCAAAACAAAAACAAGACAAGAGTAAAAAGCTGGAAAGGCAAACCACAAACCGGAAAGCATTCCTCATAACCCAAGGCCAGGGAAAGGCTACACATCCCTCGCTTCCAAAAAATGCTTGAAATTCAGTATTTTAATAAGAGATAAAGAGCAAACACACTCAACGCCAATGAGAGGTGATACACAGGGGCAGCATGTGTCAGAGAAGCTCGAGCTCCACGAGGGGGACACCCGCACATGGAGACACTGTGGAGAGGGCACTGGGCCCCATCAGATGGGCAGGGTTCCAGTGTGGTGACAACCAGCCCTGGTGACAATGTGAGGAAGCAGAGGCCCCAGCAGACTCCTAGAGACAAGTGTGAAAGGACACTCCTCTCTGGAGACCAGCCTGCAGGACCCATCGCAGCCCCCAGGGGCACGCCTGTGCTGGCGGTGCTGATCCCAGGACTTCATCCCACAGAAAGTCTGTACAGTGTGTGCACGTGTGTGCACATGCGTGCGTATGTGTGTGTGCACTTGTGGGTGTCAGGAACGGAGCATTCCAGGGTGTGTGCTCTTCTAGAGCCTGATTTGTCCAGGCATGGCCACTGCCAGGCAATCCTATTCCACTTGGTATTTTCTCTGTCCTGGCATCAGAATTTATGAAGACCCCCTGCTTGGACCAGGGGCCATTTCCAGTTTTTCACTCTCTGAATCGTGCTGAAGGGAACACCTGCAACCACAAATCTCTGTTTAGGACAGAATCCATGACGTGGAGTTTCTGGGTCAAAATGTATACTGTTTTTAATGAATTGGCCCCAGTTTCCAACACCAGAGGGCTCTTTGTCAGCTTTGAGCCTTCTTTGGGAAAGCAGGGCCACAGAGACCCCGGGGCTGGGACCTCATGGAGTGAGGGAGGACGAGGAGCTGGCAGTGGATGTGATCAAGGTACCTGGGAGTGAGCTGTCTGGCAGAAAATGTCCCACCCCTCAGCCCAACACCTGGCCCCACCCATCATGGTGATGTCATGGGCTAGTCCTCTCGCTGGTGCTAGAGCTGGTGCTGGAGCTTGCTTTAGCTCAAAACATGGCTCTGATTCTAGAACTGGAGCTGAAGCTGGAGCTGGTTCAATCTCAGCAGCTCATGCGAGAGCCTGTGTTAGAGTTGCGCTATCTCTATAGCCGCCAGTATCTCTAGCTCTGGGGAAGGCACTGGAGCTGGAACTACCTCCAGAGATAATCTAGACCTGCTTCTGCAGTTTGATAAAGCTCTTGAGCTGGCTCCAACTCTTGCACTGGAGCTGGTGTAGAGTTATTGCTGTAAGTGGCTCTAACTGTGGTTCTCATTCTAGACCTGGTTCTTGTGGCTCTAGTTGTATAACCAGTCCTAGCTCTAGCTCTGTAGCTGGTGCTAAAACTGGTGGTGGATTAGGTTTGTAGCTCTGGCACCGGCTCCACCTCTGGAATTGGTGTTGGGGCAGATTCTGGTACTAGAGCAGCACAGGCTCCGGCTGGGTGGTTGGTGATAGAGATGCCTCCATCTCTGAAATCGGTGGTAGAGCTGGTAGCACAGCATGATCTAGTTCTGATGTTGGTGCTAGAGCTGTTGCCAGAGCTGGTTCTTTCTCTTGAGCTGGCATTGGCTCTAAGTCTGCTACTGGTACCCAAGCCAGCTCTTGCTCCAGCACTTGTGGGGGATCTAGCTCTGCAGCTGGTACTAGATCTGTTGCTGGAGCAGGCTCTGCCTCTGAACTTGGTGCTGACTCTAGCTCTCGAGCTGGTGCCAGAAATGGCTCTAACGCTGGAGCCAGTGTTAGAGCTGATGCTGGAGCTCGCTCTTCCTTGGAACCTGGCACTGACTGTAAACTAGCTTCAACCTGGTTCTCACTCTAAAGTGAGCACTAGAACCATCACTGGGACTGGCACAGGAGTTGGTGATAGAGCTGCCTCTATCTCCAGCGTTGATGCTACAGCTAGTGTTCAAGCCAGCTCTAGCTCATGAGAGAACCCCGGCCCTGACCCTGCAACTAGCACTGGAGCTGAAGGTGGAGCTTGCTCTATCTCAGGAGTTTGTGCAACTGTGGGAGCTGGGGTTAGCTCTAGCTATGGAGCTGGCCCCAACTCTGGTGCTAGAGCTGTTGGTAGAGCTGGTGTTGGGGCTAGCTCTGGCTATAGACCTATCACTGGCTCTAGTTCTGGAGCTTGTAATAGAACTGGTTCGTGCAGTGGCTTGGGTGTTGAAGCTGGTCCTGAAAATGGCTCTGAGTCAGGATTCTAGCTAGAGCTGGCTCCAGAGAACACTTAAGCTCTTGAGCTGCTGCTGGAGCTGGTGTTGGACCTGGCCCCAGCTTTTGACCGTTTTCTGGAGTTGGCACTAGCTCTGTGGCTGGTACTACATCTAGCTCTTGGACATGGGCAAGAAATGGCTCGAACTTCAGATTTGGTACTAGAGCTGGTGTGATGTCTGACACTGAAGGCGGTGCTAGCTGTGGAGCTGGTGGTGGAGCTGGCACTAGCTCTGAAGCTTGTTTTAGAGCGGGCGCTGGTGCTTCGAGAGGACAAATGTTCAGCAACATGACTGCCATTCCACGTGCCTTTCCAAAAACAGAAAACGCCCCGCTGCCCTCCAGAGAAGCCCCAGCCCAAGGATCCAAGAAGCCTTCCAGGAAGCCTTCCCAGACTGTAGACAGTGTGCATGTATCAAATAAATTTTTTTCTTCTGTTCCTTATCTTCTTATCACAGAACATCATATGTAACTAGATGTATCAATAACAGTTAACTTCACATGATAGTATGTAAGTCATAGGATATCAAGGAAAGGAGTGCACATCACCCAAGAACTTTGCATCCTCCTTGGGGAGAGTATTTGTGTTTTGAGTTGTCCACAGGAGAGGGGTACCATGTTAGAGGGAAGAATGACTTTCTTCCTGTCCTTATTTGGAGATTAAATGCGGCTAAAGGAGATGTGAGTGGGCGCCAAGTTGAGGGAGCGTGGGCTCTGATGGTTAGTCTTGTGTGTCAACCCGACCAGGCCATAGTATGCAGCTGTTTAATCAAACTGGATATTTAATCGTGTCTTGCTGTGAAGGTATTCTGTAGATGTGGTTAACACGTACAATTAGTTGACCTCAAGAAAAAGAGATTACTGTCAATAATTTGGGTGGGCCTCATCAGCTGAGGGCCTTCAGAGCAAACACTGAAGTTTCTCAAAGAAGAAAATCTGCCTCGAGACTCCAGCATCTAGACACCTGCCTGACTTTCTAGTCTGCAAGCCTGGTCTACAGATTTTGGACTTGCCAGCCCTCATGGGCACATGAGCCAATATATTAGAATCAGTCTCTCTCTCTCTACACATACATATACACACATCTGTGTGTGTGTGTGTGTGTGTGTGTGTGTGTGTGTATGTGTGTGCACGTGCATATGTATCCTGTTGGTTGTTTTCTGGAGAACTCTGACAAACACAATGCTGAAATGCCTTTGTCCTTCCTTTTTCCACTTTAGAATCACTGTTCTTTAAGGGCTTCGGAAACTCAGTGCCATAGGAAGTTTGCAGACGAAGTGTCTGTCCAATCCAGACCTCGTACTGCATGTCGGGCTCTGCCGGCACTGCCTGGTAATTCTGAGAAAGCGTGGCTGACGCTTTCCTGCTGAGGACATGCAAATGACCCCAAAGGCCTCTTACTTGAAACCGGGCAAAATGTGGAACAGAAAGCTCACCCTCGTGAGGCCGGCCGACAACAGGGTCAGCACCCAGACTCCTGCAAGAGAAAAGTGATACACGAGGCCTCAGAAAATTAACCAGACACCATATTTTCAGAATGTGGGCTTCCATGCCAGGAAGGTCTGTAGAGAATATGTCATATTTCCTTTAACACATTTCTTGAAGAAGTCAAGTTTTTTGCCTATTTATTGTTACCTTTCAGCACACACACTTGATATATGCTCTTTCCTGCACAATCCTCTCCCTTCATGCTAAATATTTTCACTCTACAGTCAGTAAAGAGAAGAGAACACGACGGAGAACGCAATCCAGAGGGAGCCACCATCCTCGGAATCACCATGAGTATGTGAATATCTGTCGTCACCTGTTTGGAGTGGGCCCACCCCCCAGTTACACAGCAGCCAGGGCAGGGATGACGGGATCAAGAGGTCTAGACTAGTCATTCGACTGGCTTTCAGCAAGTATTTAATATATGGGTTCTGGTTTGCCTCCAGAGAGGTTCTGTGTGTTTGTGTGAGGGAGAAAGAGGGAGGAAGAGGGGAGGGAAGACGATTTCATGCTTTAAAAGCTGCTGCAAAAGCTAATATCCACTAGGTGCGAAAAACCATATGACAAAATCCAACACCATTTCGTGATAGAAACACTCAAGAAACTAGAAACAGAAGGGAATATCTTGAGCCTCGTCCAGGGCATCTGTGAACAGTCCACAGCTCACCGACGTCATAGTCAGTGGGGAAAGACTGGAAACGCCACCCCTGAGGTCAAGAACAAGATGAGCATTGGCCACTCTTGCCAATTCTATGCTACATTTTGCTGGAGGTTTTAGCCAGGTCAATTAGGCAAGAAAATGAAGTAAAAGGTATCTAGATTGGAGGAGATGAAGTAAAATTATCTCAATTCTCAAATGATGTGACCACATATAGAGGAAATCACAGAGAATACATGGAAAAACTATTGGAACTAAGAAATGAGATTAGCAAAGCTGCTGGATACAAGATTAATTTAAAAAATCCATTGTATAGGAATATAAATTGGTGCAGCCACTATGAGAAAGAATATGCAGATTCCTCAAAAAATTAAAAATAGAACTACCATATGATCCAGCAATTCCACTTATGAATATTTATCCAAAGGAAATAAAAACACTAACACAAAAAGATATCTGCACCCCACTGTTCATTGCAGCATTTATTTACAATAGTGAAGACACGGTAAGCAACCTAAGTGTCCTTTGATGGATGAACCGGTAAAGAAGATGTGGTGTAAGTATATATATATAACGGAATCTTATTCAGCCATAAAAAGGAAAGAAATCCTGCCACTTGCAACAACATAGACGGGCATTATGCTAAGTGAAATAAGTCAGTCAGAGAAAGACAAATACCATATGATCTCACTTAAATGGCGAATCTAAAATTAAAAAAAAAGCAAAAACTGAGCTAACAGATACAGGGAACAGCTTGGTGGTCGCCAGAGGCAGGGGGTGGGGGTTGGGCAAATGAATGAAGGGGTCAAAAGGTATAAACTTCCACTTAGAAAATAAATGAGTCCTGGAAATGTAACAAAAAACGTGGTGACTATAGTTAGCAATAGTGTATTGTACATCTGTTAGATGCTAAGAGAACAGATTTTAAAAGTCCTGATAACAAGAAAAATATCTGTAACTATGTGAGGTGATGGATGTTAACCAGACTTATTGTGTTGATCTTTGGTAATATATACATATATAGAATCATTATGTTATATGCCTGAAACTAATATAATATCATATGTCAAGTTTTAAAATATCAATTTTATTTCTATATACTAGCAAAGGAAAATCTGACAATAAAAGTAAGAAGATATGTTAATTTACAATAGCATCCAAAACAATGAAATAATTAGAAATAAATTTATCATAAGAAGTACAAGAGTTGTACAATGAAAGATACAAAACATTATTGGAAGCAATTAATGAAGACCAAAATAAATGGAAAGACATTTCATCTTCATGTATCCGAAGACTTGATACTATTAAGGTGGCAATACTCCACAAATAGAACTAGAGATTCAGTGGAATTCCAAGCAAACTCCCAGCTGCCTGTTTTTGCAGAAACTGACAAGCCAAGGTTAAAATTCATATGGAAATGCAAGGGAGCCACAAGAGCCAAAACAATTTTGAGAAAGAAGTTCAAAGATGGAGTATTCACACTTCCCAATTTCAAAAATTATTACAAAGCTACCATAATGAATACAGTGTGGTGCTGTCATAAAAAATAGACATACAGACCAATGGAATAGAATTGAGAGTCCAGAAATCAACCTACATATTTACAGTCAATTGATTTTTGATGAGTGAAAAGACAATTCAATGGGGAAAGAACAATGTTGTCCACAAATGTTATTGAAACAACTGGATTTTCACACGCAAAGAAGTTGGACTCCTTGCTTACAGTACTTACAAAAATGAACCCAAAATAGATCCAACAGCTAAATATGAGGCAAAACTATACAACTCTTACAAGAAAACACATAGGAATAAAACTTTTATTTTATTTATTTTTTTTGTGAGGAGGCCCAGCCCTGAGCTAACA
This sequence comes from Diceros bicornis minor, assembly GCF_020826845.1. Lineage (NCBI taxonomy): Eukaryota > Metazoa > Chordata > Mammalia > Perissodactyla > Rhinocerotidae > Diceros > Diceros bicornis. Next base: position 14,021 of record NW_026691552.1, read on the forward strand.
TCCAATGCCAATCCTCCTCTTTTTTGCTGAGGAAGACTGGCCCTGGGCTAACATCCATGCCCATCTTCCTCTACTTTATGTGGGACGCCACCACAGCATGGCTTAACAAGCGGTGCGTCGGTGCCCGCCCGGGATCCGAACCAGCGAACCCCGGGCTGCCGCAGCAGAGCACGGGCACTTAACCGCTTGCGCCACTGGGCAGGCCCTAGGAATAAAACTTTTGACCTTGAGTTAGGTGATGATTTCTTAGATAGGACACCAAAAACACACGAATAAAAAATAAACAAATTGGACTTCATCAAAATTAAAAATTTGTGTGTATCAAAAGGCAGTATCAAGAAAGTGAGAAGACAGCCTGCTGAATGGGACACTATACCAGCTCACCATATATATAACAAGCTACTTGCAAATAGAAGATAGAGTGAATGCTTACAACTCAATAATAAAGAAACTAATAACCCAATTTAAAAATGGGGAAAGGAGCTGAGCAGACATTTCTCCAAAGAAGATATACAAGTGGCCAATAAAGACATGAAAAATGCTCAACTCCATTATCCAGGAAGAAAATGCAATCAAAACCACAATCAATAAGTATCATTTCCCATCCACTAGGATGGTTGTAAATTAAAAATATAGATATTAAGACGTCTTGTCAAGGATAGGTAGAAACTGGGATCCTCATACATTGTTGGCAGGAATAAAGATGGAAAATAGTCTAGCAATTCTTCAAAATTTAGAGAGTTTTCATATGACCCAGCAGTTCCACTCTAGGTGTGTACCCAACAGACATGAAAACATGAAAGCTTGTACGTGAATGTTCATAGCATCATTATTATAATAGCCAAAAGGTGGAGACAAGTCCAATGCCCCTCAACCGATGAATGGATCAATAAAATACAGTATATCTATGCAACGGAAAATCATTTGGCACAAAACAGAAAGAATTACCGATACACTACAAACAAGGATGAACCTTGAAAACATGACATATTAAAGGAGCTATCACAAAACAACACACATTGTACTATTCTGTGTATATAAGAGGTCGAAAATAGACAGATCGAGGGAGAGAAAAAGTAGAGGAGTGGTTGTCTAGGGCTGTGGCGATGGGGGAAGGGGGAGTGACTGCTAATGGGTCCAGGGTTTCATTCTGAGGTGATGAAAATGTTCCACTGTTGTGGTGATGGTTGCCCAACTCTGTGACTCTACTACAAGCCATTGATTTGTACACTTTAAATGGGTGGCTTACACGGCATGTGAGCGATATCTCAATACAGCTGTTTTAAGAAAATACAGAGAAAGATAATTTGTTTCAACTTGGAGATGTGTCTTGGTCCCAGGAGCAGCCGGACTAGGCACTTGCTATAGCACAAAGACCCAACCCATGCAAACGATATGGGTCACAACCCCACAAAACCCACCTTCACAAAGCCCACCCCCAGGGAAATGGGGAAAGACGTCCTCAGAAGGAATGGATGGAGGAGTTGGCCACTAGAGGAGGGGGTGCAGACTTGGTCCAGCCAGCAGCATGGGCACGAGCAGCCCTAACCCTAACCTTCACACTGATGAAATTTTACCTTGAATTTACGCCTTGATCTTCCCAAGGTGAAGCACGTGCAGCTTAGAGTGTCTCTCTTGGCAGGAGGGTAGCTGGCAGAGGACAGAGAGGAAATTTTATCTTTTGATTTTCAAAGCAGCTATTCCATGTGGGAAATACATCAAAGGGGAGAAAACATGAGTGTACACGGGGATATCTTCACTACAATTCAATTGGACCAAGACACTGAGGTTTGCTTAGACAACTTGCCCAGAACAGGGCTGGAGATGGGATTTTAAAAAATAGGACTTGGAATTAATGAGTAATATTGGGAGTGATTCACTGGGTACGATATTCAGGAACTCATCAAGTTGAACAGAAATCCTCCCAAAAGACCAATGAAAGTGCCCAAGGTCAACGATGAACTCTGGCGATAGGTAAGGAGCAGGACCTGCGCAGGGAGCATGTAAAGGAGAACTTTCCATGACACACAAGGTGTGAAGGAGTTTCACTGGAATCATCCATCTGCGAGCTGGGCCCCTCTCATTTTCATATTTACTAGCTTATGACTGTTAAGCGGTAACAACACCATTTGTGACCCCTCCTTCATGGCTTCAGGAACATTTGGTAGCTTAAGGCATCACTCTCAGAGCTGTAAGAACTTCTGGAAACCACTTACGACCTCCACAATAGCCCTATTTTACAGATGAGGAAACTGACGCCCAGGGAGGGTTCAAGGACACACTGGGAGTGTCTCTGACTTCTGGTCCAGGGCACTTTCTCATTGGGGAGCCACGAAGAACTCTCCTCTCTATGCCAGAAATGGGCTGATCCTTAGGACATTTTCAAAGAAAGCTGCCTTTTTTTAAATTTTTAAAAATTTTTCCCCCAAAGCCCCAGCAGATAGTTGTATGTCATAGCTGCACATCCCTCTAGTTGCTGTATGTGGGACGCGGCCTCAGCATGGTCCGAGAAGCGGTGCGTCGGGCCGCGCCCGGGATCCGAACCCGAGCCGCCAGTAGTGGAGGGCGCGCACTCAAGCGCTGAGCCACGGGGCCAGCCCTATAGGATCATTTTAGTTCTTTCCCTGACACAGAAACAAAACAGGCTACTGGACAAGAGAAAACTCTAGGGCAAGTTGCCATTTTTAGTTCATCCTCACAGAGATTGGAACAAATTGACTGGAGTCCTGACCCCTCAGTCCACATAGTCGACCCACAATAAATGTATCAGCTCGTCATGAATGAGCATCAATGAGCCGAAACACGTTTGTCTCCTCGGCCAAGTAGCATCAACCTTCATGACAGGTATGCTCCTGCCACCAGGTCCCGTCTCTCCCACAGGTGCCCAGACAGTGGGCGGGCACAGTGGGCGGGACGGTGCTGCCTCTGGGGACTGGGACCAGCTCTCTCACCTGCAGGCTGGCGGGGTCAGGGCCCGTCTCCCTCACCGAGGCGATGGAGGTCTCCAGCTGTCCCTGCACACACGAACAAGCAGGCCTCCGTGACAAAGGCCCGGGACACAGAGCAAAGGGTTCACCGTCCCCCCGCGTGCAACCCGGAGGCGGAACCAAAGGCGGGTCTCTCTCGGGCTCGGAGGCCAGTCTCTCCGGGAGCCGCAGCCTCTTCTGAAACCTCTCCCTGGGCGCCAGCTGTACCGAGACGAGGGGCTGGGAGTTCTGGGGAGACAGGAGTCCCCACACGCTGTCCTCCACCCCACAGCACCCACGACCCGGCCCCACACTGGATCCAGGGCCTCTTCCAACGCCCCAACCGATGTGGGGGTCACAGAGCAGTCGGCGGAGTGGGGACCCTCGGGACCAGCCCTGTGGCAGCTGTTGGTGTTGCGCATGTGCGCGGAGGAGCGGGGTCACGTGCATGTGCTGTGCGTGGGCCCCGAGAGCGTGCCCGGCTGGGGACGTGAGGCCCGGCTGCCCCGCGCGGGTCCACCCGCGACCGCCCATTGGAGGGAGGCCCGTGCGCCCCGAGCGCGTCCCTACCGCCCCCACGCCGGGGAGAGCACAAGCCGTGTCCACACTGAGCTGGCTGATGCAGTTCCAAGAGCAGGCTCTCAGGAGACAGTTGGGAAACTGAGGCCAGGAGAGACAGGGACTGGCCCGGGCCCATGAGATGGGCAGAGTCCAGAGGAGAAGAAACAAAGGCTCCTCCTGTTTGGATCACACCTGCTTCTGTGTTTTCATTCACTCACCCATTCACTCATTGTTTCGTTTATTCTCTCATTCCTTCAATCACTCACTCAGTCATTCTCTCATTCATTCCTACACTCATTCATTCAGTCATCACTCATTCATTCACTCATTTGTTCATTCACTGGTTCATTTATTCAATCATTCAGCCAACATCCTCCAGTCCTTGCTGTGTGCCAAGCACTGTGACTTCACCAGGGAGCACAACCTGATGTGGTCCCTGCTCACGTGGAGCTCACGTCCACTGTGTGACATAAAAGAGGGCAGTCCCTGGGGGTACCAGGGGTGATGAGCACCAGAAATCCACACCTGAAAATAGAGGCCAGTCATGCAGAGAAAAGTTCAGAGAAAACCCATGCTGGGCACTGCAGTCTTGCATGATCCTTGACCCCATGCCCCAGCAGAAGAGCTGGAGGCCACATTTCCCAACGGCTGAAGGCGAAGGTGGGTGCTAAGGGCAGCCAATGGCTCAGGGAGACCTGAGGATGATGCCCTGTGGGGGCTGAGGATCTCTGGGCACTGACTGGGGAGGCAGGTGGCACAGGAGGGAAATGGGGCTCCTGGGCCAGGCTGCCAAAAGGCAGGGTGAGCGGGCACTCAGATCCACCACCTGGACTCCCGTGTGTGTCTTTCCCTCCGTGCCTCCCCCTGGTGAGAAAAGCTCAAACCCTCTACACCACCCTCGCTCCTCCCTGCCCCATCCAGAGTGGTGAGAGCTCCAGGAGAGGAGAGTGAGGGGCAGGGGGAGCCCTGACCACCCCTTTCCCTCCCCCACCAAGTAGAAAAATCTGACCTCGCTCAACCTTTGGCATTGGTTCCCCTGGTTCCCAAGAAACATCTTTCTCCCTCAGACCTCAGTCCTGACCCAGGAGAGAGATGGGCAGTGCCAACTCTGCACCTCCTTCCTCCATGGGGGTCTCCAAAGCCCCCAAGAGGTGTTACCCATGCCACTGCCCTCAGCCCAGAGTACTCATCCAAGATGGAGAGGTGTGCAGAACTCTACTCCCAAAGATTCAGAGGGTCCAGAGCCCCCCAAGAACCAGCATTCTCCCCCTCCCACCAACCCCAGGCCACAGACCCCTGGAGGGAAGGGAGGGAGCCAGGTGACTCAGAGCCGCCCACTGTGACCTCCCCCCACCAGTCAGCATGGCCTCAGAGACCAGTGTGGTGTCCAGAAGATGATGCACGCTCTGGTGGAGCCTGGCCCTTTGTGGTGACAGAGGAGGCTATGGAGGTCAGGAGAGAAGGCTCTGGGGAGATAGGAAGGGACAGGCCCCCACCCCATGCCAAGGCACCATTTGCCTGATCATCGAATATGAACCTGTTCACCCACCACCAGCCCCTCCTGGCAGTATTTCCCAGGAAGACTTTTAGGAGTCTCACAGCTACCCTGGGCCACCTCTCTGAGCCTCTGGATCTGGAGGTGGGGACAACTAGGGCCCTTGCCGGCCCCGGCTAAGAGAGGGAACCTTGAGGAGCTCCCATATGAGAACAGAGCACTCCAGTCCTGGGACTGAGAAATTTTTGGTGCCACTCTCTGAGTGAACACTGGGCAGGGTTAGGAAGAAAATACCCCCAATATATGTGTGCCCACTGTAAGCCAGGGCAGGGAGCAGCCAGTCACTGCTGTCACATCCACTGAGAAATGGAGTTGGTGATTGGCTTAGTGAGAGGAGCCTGGGGGAGGATGATGGAGTCTCCCAGCAGTGGAAAGACATGAGCTTTGGCCTTTCAGGTTCCTGGATACTGTGCTGAGGGAGGGGCAGCAGCCCTCCATTCACAGAGGCCTCCTGGGAGGGGAGAAACTAGAGTGGTGGACGGTGGTCTGCCCAGCAGAGGGCAGGCTTGGGAAGAGTGGCGGGGCTGTCCTGAGGGGAGTGGAGCCCTGCTGTAGGAGAGACCTTTCCCTACCTCTCAGAGCTCATCTGGCTCTTTTCTTTCTTTCATTTTCAAATTAGAGGCAGCAAAAGGACAAGCTTAACTGTCTCTCGTCCCCTTTCCATACCTTCAGCTTTGATGTCCACCCCTCTTATGACGCCTGCTCTCTTGGGAAGGTAAAGGCAGGAGCTGGTGGCTGAGGCAGCCTCTGGCCTTGAGGCAGGCGGCACCAGGAGCGGCTGGATGGGAGGTAGGAGCCTGCGGCCCGGCCCCTGGCGTCTGTGGGCAGCCTGGTGGTGAGGGAGTTTGTGGCTCTTGCTTCAAGGAGGTGGGAGGCTGTGAGAGTCAGGAGTGCAAGGTGGACCTTGCCCTGGGGGCAGGACAGTGTTCTGTACACGGCAAACGTGTGTTCATACACACACATGTAAGTGTGAGCATGTGCTGTGTCATCCACAATAGGGTGTGTGCCAGCACACGTGTGCAGAGCCCAAATCCTAGCTGAGGGATTGGCTCATCCCGTATTTTTAGGCCTCGGTAGCATTCTTATCCGGGGGCCACATGTGGAGCTGATGGTGGTGTGGCAGGCCTTGCATGCAGGACTGCCCCAGCCCACTTGACTGTGTAAATCTGCTCTGTGGAGGGGGCAGAGGTGTCTCCAGCAGGGGCTCTGCTGTGCAGCGCGAGGCCTGGCAGTCCATGCAGCCCAAAGGGGCTAGACCTGCTGAGCTGGCTCTTCAGAAGCATCCAGTCCTGAGGATACTGTTCACAGGGAGAGGTTTTGGGTGCTGGTGCCCCCTCGCCTACTGGGGCTCGTCCCTGAAGAGGGTCCAGCAAGTTGGAGATGGGGCGGGAAGGGGGGATGAAAAATAGGTCAAATTCATGTCCCAAGTCACAGGCTAAGCCCAGTGAATTTCCCTGTTCCCTACCTCAGTTTACCTATTCAGGAAATGTTCCAGAGTGCTGGGCAGGGTAAGCTCCAAAGCTGGGGTCAGGCGGTAACAAACAAAATCTCAAGCCAACCTCCTCCTCTATGCAAAGATCATTTCCGTCACCCTGAGATGGGGTGAGTGGATGTTGGGGGTACAATGGTATTCTGGGGGGCCTTGCCCTGTTCAGGACCTCGTCTTCGGGGGTCTGGCCCTCACCTGGCCTGCCCAAGGTCACCAGCAGTAGCAGTGGCACTTACATCTGTCCCAAAGTCTGGAGAGGGGAGAACTGGGCAGCCTTACACCCTGGTGGGGACCCTCACGATTTCTTTCTTTCTTGAAGAAACACAAGACCCTCAAGATTCACGTACTGTGTGATGGAGAGAAACAAATACCAACTGTTCCCCCCAAAATACAATGTATTTTGTACTTTGTAAAGTGTTAATTAAAATGGAGAAAAATATGTTGGCTGAGGGCGTCTGATTTTGTGCTGCTCCAGGGCCACACCTCATCTCTTTCCTTCTCCATTCCATGGTCGGGGAACACGGCCAGGGGTTGGGAGGAAGGCAGAACAGCCTCCCCGTCCACACTCAGCGGCTGAGAGAGGACACATCCCCAGAGCAAGAGGGGCTGTATTAGTTACCTGATGCAGGGTAACGAGTTGCCCCAAACGCAATGGATTAAAATGATTGTTTACGTGTCACCGTTTCTGTGGGTTAGGAATTCGGGAGCAGTTTGAGCAGCTGGCTCAGGGTCCCTCGGGAGGCTGCAATCATCTGAAGTCCTGGCTGGGACTGGAGGATCTACTTCCCAGGTGGTTTATTCACAGGGCTGGCAAGTTGGGCTCAGCTGTTGGCAGGGAGCCTGTTCCTCTCCACATGGGTCTCCCCATGGGGCTGCTTGAGTGTCCTCACAATACGGTGCCCAGATTCCCCCAGGACAAGGGATTCAAGGGCCAGTGTAGGGACCAAAATGGTTTTTTGGCCCTGAGCCTCAGAATTCACACGCCTCTGCCTCCACCATACTCTGTCACCATACAGCCCTGCTCTGATTTGACACAGGAGGAGAACACACAAGGGTGTGAAACCAAGAGGCCAAGGTCACTGGGGTCATCTTGGAGACCGGCTACTGTGCCCATCATTCCTCCCAAACCTCTGGCAGAGGCAGGCCTGGGGGTGAGGGGGCCTGCGGAGCAGGACAGGGCCTTGCTGGTGCATGGGGAGGATACGGGGCTGGATTCCGGGCCACAGGGCCTCTGGCCCAAGCCTGGAGCCGTGCTGTGGATGTCACACCCCCAGGAAGGTCCTTGGTGCTAGAAGCCCAGGAGCTGACGCCTCCCTACAAGATACCCTGGGGGCACGAGGGAGGGCTCCGTGCCCAGCGTCCCTAACACAGGGCTCTGGCATTTGGTTCCTGCCCTTTTGACAGGTAGGCACGCAGGATGCCCAAGCAGGACAGAGGTCTTGGACCTTGGACACCCTTCACTGCCCCTCTCTGACGTTTTCCATAGAGGGCCAGTGTGACCAAGGCAGTGCTGAAGACCTGAGCCTGCACTGAACCCCACCAACCTCCATTCCCACCTGTCTCACCCCTGCCCGCAGGAAAAGTGGACCTGGGGATTGAAGGGAGTGACAATGAGGATGAAGCTCACTCACCACCCTGAGCCCAAGAAAGTTCTGGATGCTGTGAATGCTTTCCCTTCTGGGGTCTTCAGACTACGCCCCCCTCATTCCTTCAGAGACCCCATTGGAGCTGGGACATCCACGGGGACTCTTGATTTCCCCCAAAATCTCAAAAGTTACAAAGAACTCCAGGGCCCGATCTCCCATTCCCACCACTCACTCACAGTCACTGTCACTTGGGCGGTGCTGGACCTTGTGCCAGGTGCTGGGGACCCCGAGGAACAGGCTGTGGCCCCTGGACCTGCGTCTCTCTAGGAGGTGAGAAGACAGGGAAAGGAGCTAGTCCAAAGAGTGCAAGGCCAGGCTAGACCACAAGGGTGTGCTGTGCCCAGGGGGAGGGAATGACCACTGTCCAGTAGTAGGGGGCAGAACAAGAAGCCAGGACATTAGGGTTGAGCTTGGTAAGATGGGGACCCAGCAGAGGGAGGAGCAAAGGCGCAGAGGGCCAGAGGGAACCTTGGCTGGAATGGAGGAGTGCGGCGGGGGAGGGAGGAGTTGATGCGGCAGGTAGGGGATGAGGCTGAAATGCAAGGTGGGTGCTCGGGTCCGCCAGGGGCCTCACCCTCCTATAGGCCATGGGGAGCCACTGAGGACTTCCACGCAGGGGACCAAACTTAGCATCTGAGTGGGAGTCTTGGTTATGAAGAGGGCTGATAGGAGCAGGAAAGGGGGACTGCCAGGGTCCTGGTCTCAGTTCTCAGGAGGAGGCCCCTGGCTGGTTCTAGAGTCGTCCCTGTGCAGAGTTGGGGTTGTGGGGGCAGTGGAGTATCAGGGGACCAACAGATGTCCAGCCAGCCCTCAGAACCATGACTGTGCCCCTCGCCTAACCAGGGCATAATTCCTCCTGGAGCAGCTCTGGCTGCTTGTGGCAGGTTCTCACCACTGCTCACATTCAGACCCCCAGGGGGGTTACCCATGCCAGGACTCCACCCCCAAGAGTCTGATTCAGTTTCTCTTGGATAAAATATCGGTGTAAAACGTCCCCCACCCTCTCTTAAAAGGTAATGTAAAGAACTGGGCCACAGAACAGCAGCAACTGTGGTCACATGGCCCCCCGGGTTTATCATGTGACATTCCTCTGGGGGGGCAGGGGGCTCATGATGGTCAAAACGAGCTCTCCAAAGGGAATGTGCGGGATGAGATCGTGGGGGTGGTTGCACCACATAGACAATACGCTAAAACCACTTAATTGTACACTTTAAAATGGTCCTACGTCATGTGACTCACATGTCAATGTTTTAAAAATATCGATGTGGTAGAAAAAACAACAGGAATGGATGCTGGGCGTGAAGGATGGCCAAGAAAGAATATGAGTTATTCTGACACTCTTGAGGGTTAGAGGAAGTCCCTATCAACATGGTGGAGGCAGCACAGAGAAGAAGGAGGAGGACGGAGGCAAGAACCGGGAGCTCCCACCTCGCAAATGTTGGTGGGGGAGCATCTCATTTGAGCTGTTTTTCCAGGAGCTCTGGACCTGATCTGATCCAGCGGGAAGCTCTGCAGCGTCAGCGAGACCCAGGCCCATCTCCCACCCTGATGAGCTTGGGACACCGGGAGGGTCCTGTTGTCCCGGGAGCACCTCGGAGAGCAGGCAGAGTCTCTGAGGAGCCTATAGGGAACAGCCCGCGTTGTTTTCAGGGCAATTAATACTCCGTGTCTTGGACTCAAGATCACCGAGCATGTCATGAAATATGTGGTAAGTGTCCAAACTTAAAAAATTAAATGAAGGCACCAGTGATCCCACTTCTTAGGTATACACTTGAGAAAACTGAGAACACGTTCACACAGACACTTGTACCGAATTCAACAGTTGGTGGACATTTGGGTGGTTCCACTTTTTGGCTATTATGAATAATGCCAGAACTTCATGTACGAGTTTTACATTGGCCCAGCGTTTTATTTTTTTTGGATCATTCGCATACATCAAAACAATCAATCAGTAACCTCCCAGATGATTCTATCATACAGGCAAGGTTGTGAGGCCCAGGGTAAAGGGTTGAATCTGCCCAAAGGAATCCCCTCATGAACATGGCCCCCAGAGCAGGCGGCCTCATCTTGATTCCCTAGTTTGAGGCCAGACTCATTAGAGGCAGCCTGCACCCAGATGCGCCAGCTGGAATGAACGCGTCCTTCTCACCACTGCATCCCCTGCACCTGGCAGCTCCTGGCGTACAGTCAGACAGGAACAGGGACCCAATCAGGCCTTTGCTTCATCTTCAGTGTTCTCCCGCTGTAATGAGGGTGGATGACTTAGCTGTGGAACAGCTTTCGGTCATGAGCCTGAGCCTGTTCAGTTTCCGTCTCTGAGGGTGGACTCACAAGGGCCATTTTTCTGATGGGCACAGATTCCTGTGCTCTTCTCTGGCAATTCAGCTGGCACCACCCTACCAGAGCGACAGCAAGACCAAGTCTCTCTGCTCCTCATGGGCAGCCCCCACACCAGCTACATCCCACATGTTTGCCTCCCTAGCAAGACAATGGACTCCTGGTTCAAGGAGGTGACCACACTCTCGGGATTTTTCCTTTTAAACTTGACTGCTCAGCATGCCCTCAGTGTGGCCCCGAGAAAATCACAGCAAGAGGGACTCCAAGCACTGTCTCCAGCTCAAGCTCAATCTGGGCTGTTCCATGAGAAATATCAAGGTTGGTGTGGAAGAAAGGCTGGGTTTCTTGGTCGCCACAGCATGAGCGTCTGAGGGTAGCTGGGTGATGCACCCTGGGAGAGAGAAAGGCAAGTGTGGGCTCCTTGGGGGAGGGGATACATTCCTGGGGCTCAATCCTGGGGCAGGGCAGGCCCCAGGAGAATGGAGACCTCACAGAGCCACCCCAGTGCTGGGGGCCACCCCCAAGGCCATCTGAAGTGGTCTCTGGGAAGGTCAGGCTGCATGGTTAGGCCGAGGCAATGAGCAGCTCCCATGCTGCCCCTGCGGGGAGAACGGCCCTCAGAGTTGTGAGTAACTCTGCTGCTTGTCAGGAGGTGCTGGGACCTGACCAGGGCTGCCCATGAGGAGAGAGAACAGTGTGGATCTTCAGAAACGCAGCCCGAGTGTCTACCCTGTGCCAGGTGCTCAGCGAGATTGTCACCCGCTGTGCCAAGTCAGAGCACTCTTCCTGCCGCGTGGTTCTCAGCGTCTGACTGTGTCACATGAACACAGTGAGTGCACAGTAGGTGTTTCCTGACCTCGTGAAAATGCGAGCCAACCACATATTCAAGAAACAAGCATGATCAGGACAAGACTCTCCTGAGTGAGTCAGGGGTGGACCTGACGAGAATGGCAGGCCAAGTGTTTTGGATTCACTGATGTCAGGGTCTGTGTGCCAGCAAGAGACCCCCGTCCCCGCCAGAAATCATCATGGACTGGCAGCATGTACACCTGGCGGGTGCTCAGGGAACAGAAGACTGAGACCTATGCCCCTGGGAACGGCTATCCACTGAGGGAGATAATGGTGGCCACCGTGTGATGAGAGTCCCTCCACCTTCTCAGGCCACACCTGCCACTCGGGCTGTGCACTGGCCTCCTCTACAGACCCCAATACATGCAGAAGGACAGAGCCTGAGTGTAAGAAGTCAGGACAGCCAGAAGACACGTCGGAGTGGCCCATGGTCACTGCATTCAGGGTGTCCTCACACACTCGCTGAAGTGACAGGAGCCCGGAGCCTGCAGACAGACTTTTCGCAGGGAAAAAAAGGATAAATTATAGCAACGAAGCTAATGGTGGAAACAGTTTCTGTGTCTGTGGGCCTGCCGAGGTCACAGGGAACCAACAGAGCCAGCGGCAGAGGGAAGGCCCGATGGAAACAGCCCCTGAAACACCAAAGTGCCTCGAAACACTCTGCAGTGGGTTTTTGAAAGATAAATCCTTATTGTATTTAAATTATACATTTTTTTTTGCATTTTTACAAGTGTTTTTTAAAAATGCTTCTCACAATTTCAAAAGACATTATTAGAATCCAGCCTTCAAAGGAAATACTTAGGCCTGTGCGTGCATACGGTCGCGCGCAGGCACACACACGCACTCTCCGCAGTCTGTCTCTGGAGGCAACATGAGAACCAGAACCGGTGGTGCCTCTGGGACAAGAGACGGGAGACTTAGTTTCCATAAGACACTTTGTACCAAGTACGTATGTTCCGTGTTCAAAAACATCAATAGCTTTGTTTAGAAGAACTGATTTAGTAAACAGTAATATAAACTACAATTTAAGAAAGAACACTTTAACACTGAAATGAGCCTTTTGGTCTAATTGCATTCTCCCCGGTATGAAAAACATTATTTTTCACTTTGGTGGCTGTGGTAAGGCACTCTAAATATTAAATATCCTGCTTTCTTTTAAACGCATGTAAAACATTCCTCCAAACGGGCCTCTGCAAACAGCTCCTGGCACGCCAGCTTTGTCATTTCAAATCTTTCCCCCTTGGGAGCCCCTCTGGGCCTTGTGGAGCCTGGCCTGTAGCTTCTGCCTCTCTGAGGCCCCGGGGGGCCTCTGTTTCTCTGCTCCACGTGCCCGTGGACAGCCTCTGACAGGGCCTCTTCCAGGGCACAGGGGGACTGGAACCCTTGGTCAGGCTGCCCCCTGCTTGCACAGGCTGCTCACTCACAGCCCCAGGAAGGAGCGCAGCGCCAGGGAGCCTGCAGCCTGAGAAGCTGCTGCTGGGCGCTCGCTCTGGCTCCTCACCACTACGCGGTCTCTCCTGATGCCCTGGCAGAGGGTGCGCTGGGGCAGGAGGAGGCCAGCTGGGACCTGGGAGGGGAAGCAGTGCCCAGGGAACTGGTCCTGGCCCAGCCGCACACTGGACGCTGCTGCCACATCAGGTAGTCTGCTCTGTGGGCACGCACTCACGCCCATCCAGTCCAGCCTTACGCTCCATGGCAAATACCGGTCTTCCAGGCAACCGATTCCCAGGCACCCTCGGATGTTCTTGCCTCACACAAACAGCTCTCCTTTGTCTGCACAGAAAGGAAAAGGGTGGCTTGGCTGGGCTAGGCCAGAGGCAAGTCACCAAGAAGAGGAAGGGTCATGAGAATACGCTTTCTAGAACCAGGTACAAACAGAGCCCAATGTTAAACTTCAATTTCTACCAGGCATTAATGCCTCCTTTTGAAGGGAAAGGTATACTACCCCCAAACCAAAGACATGTACAAGCCCAGAATGACGGTGTGTCCGTCACATGGAGAAGAGTACATGCACAGAGCTGTAGGCCCAGGAGGCTCCTGGACACGGCCCACTCTGCTCGCCCCATATGCACGCCCCTCACCCACAGTCATGGCCCACTCTGCTCGTCCCTTATGCACACCCCTCACCCACAGTCACATCCGACCACACCCTGCCCTCCACACGTCCTGAAGTCTGAGCACCCTCCAGTCCTGGTCATGCCCTAATAGAGGGAGACCTCCATCCGTCATCCCTTGTCTGGGTTTCCACATCTCGGGAGCATTTGGTCAAGGGACACAGGGTGACTGGGCACCTCTTTGGGCCGGGTCGATGTCTGTGTGCTGGGAGCTGGGACACGACAGTGAGTGAACACGTACGGTTCCTGTCCTCATGGGACAAGAGCTAGTCAAACAGTTAGAAAGAAACAAACGATCAAACCAATATATACGTGTTTACAAACTGTAAAAAGTGCCACGAGGGACAAGAACGGACGAAGTGCTCTAGAGGACAGTCCAGGAGAACAAATCTAGACTGGGCTCGGGAATGCCCACCTCTGGACGGGACCCCAGACCTGGTGGGGCAGCCTCCTGCTACCCAGCCTTCAGACCCCACTTCTGTCCACATCAGCTCTGGGCACTCCTTGGCACAGAGGCCCCATTTTACCACCTCCACCTGAGAAGCAGAAGAAGTAGACAAGACATGGAGAAGCCAGGACTAAAATAATCTGGCTGATTAATAAGGAATCCTTTTGTTCCCATCCATCAGAGCCCCTCTGGTCTGACCACCACCCTGGGGACTCCACCCTCAGATTTTACGTGTTTAATAGAACAATTCAGTCTGGCCCCCAAAAGGTTAGCAGATCTCAGGGGAAACCAACCAAGTCCAACTCCCAGCTGACCACATGCAAACGCTGGGCACAGAAGGAGAGATACCCAAGCTCTGATGCTCCCTCTACTGAGGACAGTCACGGCACCTGGAGGGTGGCTGTGGTCTCGGGGGAAATCTAGAAGCGGATTTCATTTTGGTGTGACCCAAAACGTCCACATGGCATGACAGCAAACAGAAAACAGTGTACTCTAGTTGAATATTTTGCACATTTCATATGGATTTCCAAGGATGTGACTCTGCACAGTTTAAGCCGTAGATCATTGATACCTCCAGATTGAGTCCATAATGACTCTTAGTTTTTAAATCAAAATAGCTTTAGAAGAGTCTGGCACCCTCAAGACATTAGCATATGGAAGTGCTGACTCCGAGTGACGGTGCTGAGGGACTACCCCGGTCATCACTGCGACCGAGGGTGCTGTGCACACAGTCACCCCCCCACAGTCCACGCCACAGCCCGTGTGTGTTACAGGCCTGAGATCTGAACCTCAGACGACAACTGAAGGGCAGTCAGGACTCTGGGTCGGGGGGGCCTCTGGATAGTCCTCACAGTAGCGTAGGGCCAGAGAACACTAACGAGGATGACCCCACTCTGTCCCGGCCCAGACGCCTAAATAGAAAACAATGACTCACCAGAGATGAGTAATTGAGATTTACAAATTAACATTCTTAGGTGCAAGGAAATAGCGAATTTACGTGAGGATCCCCACAAAATGAAATTAATTTTCTTCAGTCTTACCAGTCAGGTCAACTAAAGAGCAGCAGACTGACCTGACAGTTACTGTGGTGGAACGGGAGAGGCAATCAAGGAAAGCGCACATCCGAGGGCGGGAGGCACTTGGGTGTCTGACGGCTTTGTAACTGGGCAAACCTTCAAGAACAGCTCCATTCCAGCCTTGGCTTTGATCATTCTGTCCTGGCACTTTGGAGAAATGGGGCATATTTCCCTCCACAAAACCCCAGGGTATCTGACAAATCAGCGTCCTGCCGTCCCTCATTCCTGGGTTGGGTCAGGGTTTGGGCTTGGCCAGGAGCGGGATGAGCCCCACACTTTCATTTCCCGATGGCTCTCCCGGGGATTCATCAAACCTCTGCTGGGTTCCCCAGCACCCTGACATTCTCGAGGGTCCACCTCCTACCACCGACTGGCATCCTCTTGAGAAAATTCACTTTCACATGAGCCCAACCACAAACCAAAGGAACCAAAAACAAAACTCCAGGATGAAAAAAGACACACATTATACAACTTCAAGCCAAACAACATCTGGATGAGCTGCTCACTGTAATTATCCACGCGGGGCGCCCCTCCACTGGATAGATGGACACTGAAAGCTGCCCACGGCTTAGGATGAACCCAAGAGAGTGCAGCTCGGCCCGTCACTGGGGCCACACAGGCTTCGCCACTTACTGGTAAGGGGAGCAAAGTGGCTGAGTCCACAGCAAATGCAGGAAACCTGGACTTCTGGGTTGAACTCCATCAAGCTGAAGAGAGTGGGTGGAATCATTTCCGGAAGAGCGGTTTCCACTAGGTTTGTTCCGTTGCCAAGAATTCCGTAGCCTCAGACAAAAACATGTCCTTCTACATGACAGTAAAAACAGCGGTCAGTAAGTCAAACCAAGTGCAGCTCTCCTCACCAGAAATTCAAACTGCACCGCTCGGATGCTTTCGATACACAGGGATTGTTTTCTCCTCCTTGGTTGGCAAAATCACGTTAATTACACTTGGAAAAGAATCAGTTTCTTTTCTCCTCTTTTAAATTCTTACTCTTGGCGTATGTCAAGCAAACAAACCAAGCTCAGAATACAAACTTCCCACACCTGGAGGGCAACCTGGAGGGGCCTAGTCAACAAATCACCCAGAAACCCCATGTGAACACAGGAGAGCCTCAGAAGGGCAGTTATCCCCCTACTAACAGCTCTAAGTTTCACACTGACCAGGAGAGCAAGCCAAATATAAAACAACTTCTGGCCAGATGCTGAAAACTCTCAGAAATGATGTTTTGCTTATAAAAAGTGGAATACTCATCAGTGGTGCCAGATGTTTCATCCCAGGGGCATGGACCTCAGCGTCGAAACCCTAAGGCTCTTCTCCCTCTGTCTCTGTTTCTTGGTGCAGCCTCTCTGGAGAAGGCAGGGCCAGAGTCTCTGGCCCAGGCGACAGGAGGGGAGAAAGCAGTTCCTTCTCCACTCCAGAGGTTTACTACAGAATTACTAAGCTCTGGGCTAGCTATTTGTCTACAGAGAAACCAGGGCTACTATCGTTCTGTCAGGAACGTCACCCTCACCCTCTATTAACTGAACTCACTCTAACTAGGTCTTCCCACAGCCACGTTCCCTCCCTCAGGCTGAGGTCTGTGCCTGTGAATCCAACAGACACCGACCCTTCGCCATCGACCCCTCTACACCTTCCCAATGACCTGCCTGCAAGAGGCTCTCACCATTTCATACAGCACAGCCTGTGCCCCTACATGCCACATGCTTAACCGTCCCCACTCCTGAGAAGGGCAAGTATCGGGGGACATTCACCCGAGTCACAGGAAGGGTCCATACTGTTAGGAAGACAAACTTGTGAGAACTTGGAAGGATTCTGGTGAACGGAAAGAGCAGATAAGTGCCAGGTCATTCATTCACCCCACAAATATGTCCCAAACAGTAAACATAAGCTAAACATCTAACTGGTGATGGGAACATGAGGGGAAGGAAGAGACCCGGTCCCTCTCTCTGAGTTCAGTCTAGTGGAGGAGGCAGAGGTCAGCCAAAATTAACACCCAGTTAATCTGTGCTGACTGCAAGGATGGCAGGACAGGGGCCTCCGTGAGGGAACGTCAGGGAGCCTGATGTAGTTCATGGGCAGGAGCAGTCGGGAGGCTTCACTCTATCCACGTAGTCTGAGGGATGAGTAGGAGTGTGGAGGGGAGGGGAGAGCACGGTATTCCACGTAGGGGAGACAGCACCTGCACAGGGAGGGAAGGGCCATGGCCCACTGAGGGAGTTTAAACAAGGGCCGAGTGGATGAAGCCAGGGGACGAGGGGGAATATTTGCAAGACGCCAGTGGGGAGCAGGGAGGGCAGGTCATGCAGGATGCTGTAGACCACGGAAGGGTCTGGTCTTTATTCTAAGCACAATGGGGAGACGGTAAGGGTTCTAAGTAGGGAAGGGACATGATTCCTAGAGGGGAACGTGAGTGGACGTGGCAAACAGTGGAGAAGGAGCGGGGGGGGGGTGACGAGCAGGGGTTCACTTTTGGACCCACTGAACTCACAGTGCTTAGAGACGGCCAAGGGAAAACGTCAAGTGGCACTGAGAGATGTTCGCACCTCCGAACAGCAGGCTTGGCCTCACCAGCCAGCTGGAGAGTCCTGAGCACACAGACGGTGACTGCAACCACGGTGAGGGTGAGACCTTCTGAAGGAGAAGGCAGAGGAAAGGAGGAGAGCACAGTCCCGCCTCGGGGACCTCCGACATGGGAGGGCCTGGCCCAGGAGGAGAGCCAGGAAATGAGTCCAGAAGGAACGAGAAACGAAGAGAGCCCTCGGAGAGCCCAGTCACAGGGGCGAAAGGAAGACTGCTCTTCACCAAGATGCTCAGCACGTCACGGCCAATGTCAAACGCTGCTGAGAGATCAAGAAAGGGAAAGATTGGACAATGGTCTCCAGGTTCTTTATTATTGTTTTCAGCAACATGGAGGTCACCGTAACCCTAGCAAGAGCCACTCAGCAAACTGATCAGTGTGGAAGCTGAGTGGAACGGACAGAGGAATGAGAAGGAGACGAAGAAATGGGGACAGTAAGTCAATGCAGCTCCTGAGAACTCTCGCCTAGAAGGGGAGGCAGGAGGTGAAGCGAAGGGGTGGGACTTGGGGGAATGGGAGGATGTGGAGGGCTCCACACAGGGCCTCTTAAGATGGAAGACACCTGAGTCAGGTGTCAAGACTGATGGCGAGGGACGAGTAGAGAGGGAGAGGCTGAAGTTGTGGGGAAGAAGGCCCAGCAGATGGAGTGAGGCTTCTGAGGAACGGGGGGAGAAGGGATCCAGGGCACAGAGAGAATCATCAGCTTCAGCAGGAAGAGACACGCTTCCCCCACCACTGTAAAGGGAAGGGACCCAGGGCGGGGACAGGTAGAGGCAAGTGTGCAGGAGTCCGAGTGGGAAACTGAGGGCTTTCTCAGCTGACGGCATCTGTTTCCCCTATGAAACAGGAGGCAGGTTCTTCTGCTGAGAGTGAAAGATGGGAGGGTCAGCGGTCTGGAGGACGAAGTGTGGCCAACTTAGCTTTCCAGCAGGATTTGATCTTGGTGCCTCTGCTGAGGGATAACTTTGGAAAGACAGATTCTAAGTGCTTTGGTGAAGACCGCGGCACACCAACGGTCCCTAAGTTGACTCAAAAGGAAAAGAGGGGTTTACTGACCCAGAAAGTGTACACCTAGGTGAGCGAGGCTGGCAGAGCTGGGGCCTGGCCTCTGCTGCCTGGCTCGCAGAGAGCTTCTTTACCTAACTGTGCTCTGGCAAGGGCCACTGGAAAGAAATCACTGTTGTCACTGACAGAGGGAGGCTCAGGCCACAGTCAAGATCATGGTTGTGGCAGGCTACTTCCATAATGGCCCCTAGTGAGCCCCGTCTCCTGCTGTTCACACCCACGTGTACTCCCTTGTGTGGGGGCTGGACCTAGTGACTTGCTTCTCACAAGCAGAAGGCCAGCAAACGTGAAGGTGAGGTCACTGCCCAGATTAAATGAGAGGACACTGGCTTCTGTCTCACTGGCACTCCGTCTTACCCTCTCATTTGGTCACTCTGACGAAGCCAGCTGCCATGTTGGGAGCTGCCACATGGAGAAGCCTACATGGCAAGGAACCGAGGAAGGCTTGGCCAGCAACCATTTGCTGGACAACTACCAGCAAGGAATTGGGGCCCCTGCATCCTGCCAACAACCATCAGTGTGCTCCTGGAAGCAGAGCCTTCCCAGTGGAACCCTACGATGACTGCAGCCTTTGAGAGACTCAGAGCCAAAGACCCAGCTAAGCCCCCCCACGATGCCTCACCCACAAAATTCAAGGGGTACTTCTACCCACTGCTGCTGGCAGTATCAACTGATAAAACTTCTGGAAAGCAATTTAACAATACATACTGACAAGAATAAAAATATCCTACTCCTTTGACACTCCTGGGATTTATTCTAGAGCAATAATCCAAACGAAAGAAAAAGTCACGTATGCACACAAGATAAATGTCATAATATCTCCAACGGCCACCGCACTCCGTCTCCAAAGAAGTATGCCACCTGACAACAGGGAAATGCTCATGTAATTTTATAATAAAATGGTTAAATTAATTATTAATTATGATAAATTAAATTGATGCTATATCATACAAATATTAAAAACTGTAACTGTGAAAATATTACCACCATGGAAAAATGCTTTATGTAAGTATAAATGATAAAACAAGCATATAAAACCACACCTATGCTGTGATTACTGTATACTAATGTGCACAAATGGGGGCCGGCCCTGGGGCGGAGCGGTCAAGTGTGCACGCTCCGTTGCGGCGACCTGGGACTCCCAGGTACTGATCCCGGGCGTGCACCGATGCACCACTTGTCAAGCCATGCTGTGGCGGCATCCCATGTGGAGTAGAGGAAGATGGGCACAGATGTTAGCCCAGGGGCAATCTTCGTTAGACAAAAGAGAGGGATTGGCATCGGATGGTAACTCAGGGCGAATCTTTCTCATCAAAAAAAAGGGCCGGCCCCGTGGCTTAGCCCTTAAATGTGCGCGCTCTGCTGCTGGCGGCCCGGGTTCGGATCCTGGGCACGCACCGACGCACCGTTTCTACGGCCATGCTGAAGCCGTGTCCCACATACAGCAACTAGAAGGATGTGCAGCTATGACATACAACTATCTACTGTGGCTTTGGGGGAAAAAATGTGCACATATGAACGAGGATTGGAAGAAAACAGTAGACAATGAACAAAGATGATTTCATCTGCTGGTAGGATTACTGAGGATTTCTACAAGATTTAGTCTTATATTAATGGCCCTCTCTTCAGACCAATATCAGAAACAAAAAGGTTAAATATACAAGCTTGAGAAAATGTCTCAATCATTCCTCCCTGCATTAATCACATTCTTCTCAAATCAGTGAACATCAAGCTCCTTTTAGGGGACACTTGTTTTCTCTTTGAAAGCCTCACACAGCTTCCTGTCTCTGCTGAGAGAAAGGCTCACAGCTCCTCTGCTGAGGGGTGGCTCTAATCCTCCACCCAATCCTTTATTGGTTCCTTTCCATGGGAGCTGGGGATGAAGGAACTGGGAAGGGACAAACAGAACAGTGTCCCCAGGAAGTGATAAGAGAGGTAAGAGTCAAATGAAGGCAGGTGGTTCGAACCCATGAGAGCCCCACTGCTCACAGCTCCAGACTGCACCATCCCAAGGAGGTGTAAGGTCCACTACCTGTTTGCCCAGCTGGGCCCCATCCATCAGAATAGACTTCTCCTTTATCCGTTAGGAACAGACTATGGTCCTGACCACAAGCGATCTATCAGACAAACAGAGGGAAGGTTGATGAGAAGAAATCCTTGGCAGCCCAGTGTCCTGCTCAGAGGACCCAAAGCACGGGAGCATTCCCTACTGCTCCTGAACCTGAGGGGGCCAAGTCCAGGCAGGCTGCCCCACACAACCTCCACTTCTTATTCTTTCTCACTCCACTGCAGCCTGGTTTCTGCCTGCCCCTCCACTGATGCGGCTCTTGCTAAAGGAAAGGGCCAGATGTCCTAAGGAGAAGACCCAAGAGCTCCTCCATCCCAGTCCATCCCTGAAGAACCACTCCCTTCTCCACAAGCCTTTCTCTTCCCCATCTCTCTCTTCTGCCTTTCCCATAGCTTTCAGTCTTGCTCCCTAGCTCAGCCTTACTCCTTACCCTTCAGTGTTGGAATCCTTCTCCAAGGTCTGTCTTCTGCCCTCTTCTCTCCTCCTCTTCACACTCCCCTGGGAGGCTGCATCCGTTTCCAAGGCTTTCTCTGTCACCTGTACACTGCTATCTCCATTCCCAACAACTTTACTGAGTTCCAGACCTGCTTTTCTAACTGCCTAATGAAAAGCACCGTTTACTAAATGCTTATTATGCCAGGCACTGTGCTAAGTCAATAACCAAGAACACCTACGAAGAAACTGAATCTCAGAGAAGGTTGGTAACTTGCCCAAAGTCATCCAGTTAATATGTGGGGAAGCAGGGACTTGAATTCGCATCCATGGGACTTTCAAGTCTGTGCAAGACGCACTATACTCTACTGCATACTAAAAACAATTTCACTCTCTACCTCCTCCTTGCTTCTGTCTCCCACTCAACACGAGCCTCCTCCTCTAGGACTCCCCCATCCGGGTTGAGAACATCAGCAGCCACTCATTTGCCAGTGGAGTCAGGCTCCATTCCCTCTAGCTCACTCCCTGGACCTCTTATCAAGCCCCAAATCTGGTCAATCCTCCTTACATGTCTCTCCACATGTCCCTTCTCCCCACGCCTTCCCAAGTGGCCTTCATCACCTCCTCCCCCAACCCTAGAAAACCCTGCATCGCTCACTCTCCACCTGTCTTCCAGCCTATGCCACAGCACTCCCCTGTAAGCATACCAAACTCCAGCCACCCCACATGCTCTCAGCAGTTAAAGGCTCCACCTGCCACCTCCCCTCTGCCATGAAACCTTTCCCACCACCCATTCCTGGTCTATCTGGTAAATTCCTCTGTCACCTCCTCCACGATGCCTTCTGTGCCTTCCATTCCATCCCCGGAAGACTTAATGACTCCCCTTTGCTACTCTTATAGCACTTTCGGTATGCATTCATTTATGTATTTAAGTATTGATTATAGATATCTACCATGTGCCAGGAACTGCCCCAAACATGGGAATAAATGGTGAACAAGATAAAGCCAGCCTGAAACACACACAGAGCCTGGGCACACTCAGGTACAGCTAGTTTTTTCAACTTGTCTCTCCCACTAGAGTGTTTTCCCCCCAAACCTTATTCAACTTGGTACTCCATGTTCCAGTACTGAACATCCTGGCCTACAGTAGCCAGGCGACCATTTGTATAAAATAATTTATTAATTCAGAAAATCCGCCTAAAAATTTCCCATCACCCCCCCCTAGTTTCCCCCTTTCAAAAGTGCCCTAAGGGGCAGAATGAGTAGCTCTCAGCCCACGCCTCTTACCTGGACCACCTGTCCATCGAAGGCCTGCGTTCTATGGACTTTGTGACTTCTGCTAATGGCTGAGGGCAATCTGGGGAGAAGCAAGACATATGGTCACGGTAAGCATTGTGGGGTTCTGGCCTCTCCTCTGTCATTCCTCACTGGCGGCCCCATACACACACATAGTAACTGTTAGGGAAAATCTCTAGGTCAAAAAGAAGGCAGAGTTAGACACAGGTGCAAAGGTAAAATAATACAAACTAAATCGCTTGGTGATTTTAATATGCTGCCAGAGCTGAGACTGGTGTTTAAACCCACCAGCATAACGCGAGGAACTAGAGGGAAATTTTTTTAAAGACCAACAGAAATAGAACTGAAACAGAGGAATTTTTGAAGTTAATCAATTTGGCTAAAAATAAAGAAGGAATCCAAAGAAGGTCTAGCCATCCCAATCAATGCTCATGCACCTGCCCTCCCACCAGGCTGATGCACGGAGCTCCCCCTGAGATGGAACAACACTCTCCACAGCTCTCCGTGGAGCGCTCACTGCTCCTCTCAGGCCTGAGGAACCTTGCTTGGTACTGCTCTGTGACTCTATCACACAGTAATCACTCCAGAGATGTTTAATGCTCAACACAACTTGGGGAGGGGTAGTCCTTGTGGGAACTCACCTGTAAGGTTCATTTTCCACCACCTTCCTTCCACATTGTCCGTAATAGCTGTTTGCCAGGCTGAAGACTAAAGAATACCACCACCAATGAAATCAGTTCTACAGGTGTGTGGAACCCAAGAATGTCAGGACTGGAAGGGGGTCTGGAAAGTGGTCCTAGTCCAACTGCTCACCCAACTGCCACTGGGTTTCCTTCTCCAATATTCCCAGCCAGTGCAGGCACACCTCCAGGCATGCTGGGGTCCAGACATGCTGCAACAGGCTGGGCCACCTGTACTTTCCCTCTGCTTCTCCTCTGGGCCCTCGTTCTGCCTCTCAGGAATTCCATGAGAGGCGAGCACCTCCTGTGAAAGGACTCAGCACCCCCTTGTCTTGACATGAGTACAGCCATGTTTGGCCACTCCATTGACCTACAGCCACCAGCACAAAAAGAAATATAAAAGCTGCTTTCTGAGTGGTGGGAACTGGCCCTTCTCCCATGAACATAGTTGCAATGTGTAAAAATTTCAAGGCCCTCGGGCGCCACAGCCTGGGCCTGACTGACCATCTGTGCTGGGCTGGGACGATAACCACAAACCAACGCACGTACACAACTACTGGGCTGCGACAACAGCCAGGGTGCTCAGTGCATGTACGCCACTGATAACCTTTTGTGCATGGAAACACTGAATGCTTGCTCTGTAAACTCTGTAACTGCTTATATAAACTGCTGGAAAGCGAGGCCTGGTGAGAGTTCCACTTGTGGAAGGGACGCCTTGCCCAGGACGTGTGATTCCCACACACCCATGTCGATTGACAGGACTCTCTCGGTACTGGGGCGTGGATGTTGTGAGTAATGGATTTATTGTGAAGTAATTGATCTGATGTGTTCTCTTTTCGGTCAACCTGGTGTTTCTCTTTCCGGTTGCCTTGTGTCATTTCCCTTCAGTCGATCTGGTCGAGCCAATGTTTTTCCATTTCTGATCGAGCCAATGTTTTTCCCTCTTATTATATGACCTATTCGAATCTGCCGCTATCTCAGCTGATCAGGGGTTTCCCATTCTGATGGAGCTGGTGTTTTTCCCTCTTATTATTTGACCTATTCTGATCTGTTGGAGGACTACCGCCTTTACTATCCTCTGTATAATAAGATATACCTTCAGTCCATTTGTTTGGAGTGGAGTTTCTTTTACGTCTCCAATCGAATCCCCCGAACCGCTCATAACACCCCATTCCTTGCACCTGTCACCAGGTTGCCCTCAAGGCCAAGTCCCCTCTGGAAAGAGTTCCTAAACACCACCTTCGGCTTTTCCTACAAAGAACCCTAGCCAGAAAATGAAATGTGATGAATTTCATCAAGTTGGCCTTCCCTGGAATAACCACTTTTTTGGAGACGGTCGGGGTTACCCAGGAGCCTGGACTCTGAAAGCCCCGCGTCTTGGAGGAAGTGTTAGCAAACAGGCTTCTCTCAGTACACGGGAAAAGCCGTTTACACACGTAGCCCAGCTCAGTGACTTCACAACAAAGGCAGGCGTTGATGAGGCTGCCTGGTGTGCACTGTCATGTTTACATATACCTCAGATTTCCCAAGAACCACAGAGAGCAGAGAACAGAAAAGAGTCAGCCAAGTCTGCCCAACATAGTCTCTTGAGCCATGCTCCTGATTTGCTCGGGAAATTCCAACAGCCTCACAATCAGATGTGGGTCAATCAAATGGGCCACTTCAGGCCCTATGGCAAGAAAGTGGTCCCCCCACCATCCATCAATCTTGAACAGGTCAATTCACGTCCTTCACCGTCTTGTCAGGACGACAGTGGGCGCTGCCAAAGGAGACCTGTAGCACCTGTGTCTCCTGAGGTCTGTCCAGAGGCAGTGGGACAGGTGAGAGCTCCAAAACACACGCGTCTCCCCTCGCTGAAACAAACACAACCAGGGCGAGTGCACTGACGCAGAGTCAGAGCACTTCTAACATGAGAGATGACACTGCCCCACCCCTACATTGTTACACAGTGAGATCGGAATGACTTACTCAAGCCACATAAGTTAGTGGCACAGCAAGGACCAGAACCCTGGCCCCCAAGTCCAACCCACTGCACCACACTGCCTCCATGACACATGGGGTTACTGAAAAGCATCCTTAGTCTTATTAAAGAAAGCTCTTCACATGTCATTTCACACCATTTGAATTTTTCAGGAAAGTAAAAGCAATAGCCACTTTCTGCAATAGCCACTAGGATTTCTTAGTATGGTGAAAAACAGCACATGTTATATGACACCACTTCTAATAAAGGAAGCAAAAAGAATACATTTGTAGATGCATTTGCTCGCACATGCATTACATCTCTCCAGAAGGATAAACAGGAAACTGTTAACACAGGTTGTCGACAGGGAGAAAAATCATGATCCTGGGAGGACAGAGGTGGAAAGCAGACTCTTCATCATATGTTCTATGGCGCCATTACGATTCTAAATTATGCAAATATGTTACCTATTCAAAATAGAAAATTTTAATTTTTAAATAAGCATGTAAGATGAAATGTTGTCTAGAAGTCACTCTAAAGAAGAAACTTGGGGCCGGCCAGGTGGCGCAAGCGGTTAAGTGTGCGCGCTGTGCTTCGGCGGCCCGGGATTCGCTGGCTTGGATCCTGGGCGTGCGCCGACGCCCCACTTGTCACGCCATGCTGTGGTGGCGTCCCATATAAAGTAAAGGAAGATGGGCACAGATGTTAGCTCAGGGCCGATCTTTCTCGGCAAAAAGGAGGAGGATCGGCATCGGATGTTAGCTCAGGGCTGATCTTCCTCACAAAAAATAAATAATAAAAAATAAAGGAATTAAAGCAGAAACTTATTCTTCTTTATAATCCTACTGGAGAGGCCAGATTGGTCTATGTATGGAATTCCTCTGACAGGTTTTAAACAATGAACTTTTGACTATTTACAGTGGAGTCTGGAGTTGAGGAGAAGATCTGCAAACGCACTGGTTCTCAACATACTCCTCACTAATGACCCCCTATCTTCTCCTATAATCCTCATCTTTAAAAACATCTCATCCACCAAATAAATGGCATTATGAATGTTATAATAATATACTTGCCCATCCATATTCATCAGTGACTGATATAATTTGCAGACAGAGCTTTTGATCTGCATGAAATAACTGGTTTATCACAATGAGATGATGTGATTCTAGGCAAAATCAAAGAAAATGGACAATGTTGTTAGCTCATATTAGTAGCTGAAAATATGAAGTACTTTAAAATACTGACAAGTGATTCACATCCCCCATTACTATCTGCATGGACCCCTAAGGGCCTGGGAAAAGTTAATATATAACATTGAAAGGGAAACTGGCTCTAGGTCCAACTACCTATTGACAGGAAATACAGAGGACAGAGGATCATGTCAACCAGCACCACAGGGATGCATTCAACAAACTGAAGACTGGAAAATTCTATAGAATAAACAATGAGATTTCTTCGTTAAATGCATTTCAAGGATAAAAGATTCAAACAGACTTAAAAGACTATAAAAGTCTTCTCAACCACTTGCAATGTCTAGACCTTATCCAGCTTTTGATTCAAATAAATTTTTAAAAATAAAATAAAAATCTATTGACACTTATAAGACAACTGTCAGTTTGAACACTGACAAACTATTTGATATTAAGGGATTACATTGTTAATTATTTTTAGGTGTGATGCTATACTTACCACTCTTTTCAGTCCTTATGTTTTTAGATATGTACTGAAATATTTATGAATGAAATCAATTTTCTTATGATTTGCTCTAAATTTACTGAGGGAGAACATGGGGGAAATGTGTAAAACAAGATCGTCATGAGCTGATGATGGTGGAAGCTGGTGATGGCCCATGCGGTGCATTATCTTATTCCATCCACTTTTGTATATGTCTACAATCATTCTTAACAAAAGGTAAAAAGAAATGTCATTTGGCATCGTACAGCCAATAAAGACTTCAATACTAAGGGTAAAAGGATTCTGATATGAAATTCAGTGAAAAAAGGCAGAAAACAAAATATACACTGTGATCAAAATTCTATAAACAGACATTTGCATACAAATGAGGGAAGAGGGAAAAAAATGAAAAGAAAGATTTGTCCAGTATGTATTTCTGGGTAATTCCCCTTTATTTTAAAAAATGTTTCATATTGTCCTCATCATATTGATTGACTTGTGTCTACTTTTGCAAATATCATAAATCATTTCTAACATTTTATAATCCAATTTCAAATATCTGGAATAAAGCCTCCATCTTAAGGCTTTCATTGAATTTTTTGCCCAGACCACATTCTAGGCACTGTAGAGTGTCTCAGGATATCTCAAGCTAGGAAACAAAGGTCATCACTCTGGGGCCAAAAAATAACATCCCTACTTATCAGCAAAGGACCTTTACCAAACAGGCTGAAAATAATCTAGTCCAGATAGTTCCAAACAATGTGCCTTTCAAGACTCCATCTATGTTGTTGTTACGGTTTGCTTTATGTCATCAGATTCTTGAAAATCAGAGGGAGCTTCCTCAGCAAATCACAGCAGAAAAAGCCAAGGCGAGAGCCTCAATTTTCTCTTTTCGGCTCCTGTGAAATCCAAACTGAGAATCTCTGTTGAGTTCCATCTACCAAACTTTCGTCCCATCCTTAGCTTTAGAGGACAGCAGTGTGAATCCATGGCCACAGGCGGCAGGTGAAATCTGAAAAAAAGTTCCCATAAAGCATTCACTGATCTGGGACGTCCAGTTTTTCCAGCAATAAATGGCAGCTTGTTTACCCATTCCAAGAACACACACTATTAACACAGCAACCAACACTTATGGAATGTTTGCTACATGCTAAGTGCTTGAGATGCACTATCTCATTTCATCTTCACACTCACCCAAGGATCTAGTTATCAGATCCTCCCCATTCACCAAGACACAGTCTCGCAAAGCACTAAAGTTGAACATTACCTTAGTTTGAATCTTGGCAACACCAGAGGGTCTACAGCTGGTAGACCCTGACCAGTTGTGTGATCTGAAACAGACTGCTTGACCTCTCTGTGTCTGTTTCCCTCTATGTGAACTGGAGTTGAGAACAATATCTCTCTTATTGGGTTGTTGTCAGGACTAAATGAGTTAATAGAGCTAAAGCCCCTACAGTGAATAGTACTTGACTTAATGTGTAAGAGCGACGGCACGTACTCACTATCATTACTGGTGGTAGTAAGAGGAGTAGTCGATAGAGGAGAAAATCGAGGCTCCTAGAGATTAAGTAACTTGTCTAATACAGTCACGCGGCTAAGATGTGGAGGCTGTCTGATTCCAGAATGCACCCTCTTGACCCTGATACTGCACTGTGACATTCTCAAAGCCCTGCCATGAAGAAGCATTCATACCACAGCCACAGCGAAAGTGACACATTCACAGCCCAGTGACTCTGTTGGGTGTTTCACCCAAACGCGATGTGATGTTATCAATCCTCACTTTCACTGGCCACATGAGGAAACGGAGGATTTGGTAGGGCTGAAGCCAAGGGCAGCCTGGCTTTAGAATCGGCTCCTTTCCCATAAAACCCAGAGTGAGCACCTTCCCGGGTGGCCTGGGATAGTCCTAGCTTACACCTGATGTCCCAACGTTCACTCTCGAACAAACTGGACAACAAATTCTACAGTGACCCAAATGACGCCCCACTGTCCCTTGGCTGTTTACAGTTTATCACAGGCCTCTGTAGTCAATCTCAGAGACTATATATAAACCTAATCCTTAGGAAAAGCCAGCTGACCAATAACGAGCAAATGTGAAGAATTTTCTTGGCGGGGGTGCCGGCCATGTGGACTAGTTCCCAGTGAGTGAGTTCGGCGCGCTCTGCTAGGGTGGCCTGGGTTTGGTTCCAGGATGCAAACCTACACCACTTTTGGTGGCCAGGCAGGGGCTGCGACCCACATACAAAATAGAGGATGACTGGCACATGTGTTAGCTCAGGGTGACTCTTCCTCAGCAAAAGAAAGATTTTCTTTTTACTTGCAGCATGGCCTGAGGAAAGCTAGCTAAATATTTCCTTTAAATTTGACGTGTTGGTGACTTGTTTAATCAAGTCATCCCAAAGTGACATATCCCTCCTTTTTCCCTGTGATATTTTCTCTCCTCACATTCACAGGGAACATATACACATGCACCCCTGTGTGAGTCAAAAAGCTCAGTTCCCTGGCCTTTGGGAATGGCTTGGGTCCACAGAAACGACCCACTGGGGAGGCAGGAGCCAGCCCCCGACCACACGGCAGGAAACATAGAAAAGAAGCGAGTCCACAGAGGATGCCCAGCACCCTATGCTTTCTCTCATTGCTTGTGGTAGCTGTTGATTCAACACTCAACAAATACTTGGTGAGCACCTACTGTGTTATTAAATCTGCTAGTATGGGAAAAGGCTTCGAACAACACCTGACACAGAGTCAGCATTCGGTAATGTGTGTTATAATAATGTGCCAGCAGAGCACTTCCAACTATGGTGGAGTGAAGAAGTTAGTGAAGCTCTCACCAAAAAAGAACTGCAAAACTGGACAAAATTATTTAAAAAACACCACTTCACGGCCTGGGAAATCAATAAAACACAAAGAAACTGAGGAATTATTCACAGAAGACTGTGAGAACTACAGGTAAGAACAGCTGGAGACTTCAGACTTCCTGTCTTGTGTTGTTCCTTCTGCCCCAGCTCAGTTAGCACAGAAGTTTGAACAGGACAGGGCTGGCCATGAAAACCTTCAGCTTTGTTGCCAGAATGCACAGACCTTCATTGGATGCTGAAACTGGAGGGTGCAAACTCATGCCCATCAGCAAACTAGTAGGAAACAAACAAGTAAAATGCACAACTCGACGAGCCTGATTGCAATGGTGATTGGGGCAAGAGGAGAGGCAGACCAGCCAGAAATTTCATGGGAAAATGCTAGAAAAGAGAGAGCGACAGAAGCCTCTGCCCACATCCACGGCTTTCTGAGAAACTGCACGAATGGACAGATGAGACCTGAGCACCGGTGGAAAGTAAAGATGAGGAGACTGGAGAACAGGCTGAACTTTGATGTGGTTCCAACCTACAGACAATCAAAGGTAGAGAGTAGAAACCTTAGAAGCTCAAGTTGTTTGAGCACAACCTCTGCCCAAATCATTGGCTGACCACAAAGGGATGCAGACTGGGGGCAACCCTCAGGAAGTCAGGCTAAAAAAATAAGAGGAACCGAGCAAAGACATCAGTGGCCACGCACAGCCCAGGAGGCTGAGGCTATAGATCAAGTCCATAAAAATTAAAAAACAAAACAAAAGAAAAAATCCTCAGCATGAAAAATATCAGAATCCAAAATTGTTATAATATATCATGAAAAACTCCAGTTTTTAACAAAAAAAAAAAATACAAGAATTAAGAAAGAGTGACATATACCAGGGGGAAAAAAGCAGCCAACAGAAACTGACACGCAGTTGACCCAGATGTTAGATTTATCAAAGATATCAATGAACTGTTTTTCAAAGACTATTTTAAGACCATGTTAAAAAACCATATGAATACATGATGACAATGACTTGACAAATACGGACGCTGAATACAGAAAAACAAACACAAAAATCCTAAATAGAAATTTTAAAGTTGTAAAGCAAAATAACAAAATAAAGAATTCACTATATAGGCTCAACAGCAGATTTGAGATGGCAGAAGAATCAGTGAACTTGAAGAAATAGCAATAGAAAGTATTCATTCTGAAAAATAGAGAAAAAAAAGACTGAAAAAGAAAACGAATGGTGCTGCAGAGACCTGTGGCACAACATCAATTGTATTAACAGTCAGGAAATGGGAGTCTCAGAAGGGCAAGAGAGAAAGAAAGTAGAACAAAACACTTATAGAAAGAATGGCAGAAAACCCACCAAATTTTATGAAAAAACATAAATCTAAGATCAAAGATGCTCAACAAAACACAGTTAACCTGTTAAAAAACAAACTCTGGAAAGCACCCAAAGAAAATGGACTCATCAGGTACAAGGCAACAACAATCAGATTCACGGCTCACTTCTCATCAGAAACTACGGAGACCAGAAACGAATAGAATGACATATTCAAAGTCTGAAAGACAAAAACTGTCAACCAAGCATTAATTCTATATCCAGCAAAATTACACTTTAAAAAAAATTGAAGCTGGAATAAAGACATGACCAAACAAAGACTGACAGAATTCACTGAGAGCAGACGCGTCTGAACAAGAACTAAAGAAGTCCTTCAGGCTGACAGGAAATGACAGCAGATGGTCAGTAACAATCACAAGAAGAAATGAAGAACATCAGTCAAAGTAATTATAAAGGTAAATATAAAACACTGCACAAATATATTTTGTCTATCTTCATCACTTAAGAGATTTAAAGGACAATCGCACAAAATCATAATTATAAATTGCTTTGCTGGGCTTCAAATGTAGAAAGATGTGGTATAGATCACAACAACCACACAAACGAGAGAGGAGGAAATGGAGCAATGTTGAAACAAAGTTAGTTTCCTCAGGATTAGGTCACTATTAACCTGAAGTAGATTGTGATAAATTAGGACACATATTTTAATCCCAAGAGCAACTACTAAAAAAACAAACAAAATATAGTAAAACACCAAACAAAGGAATTTAAAAAGTCCGCTAGAAAAATAACTATTAACCACAAAAGAGGGCCTCAAAGGAAGAGCAGAGAGAAAAAAATGACATAAAGAAACAGAGCAAAATGGCAGATGTGATCCGACCACATCCGTAACTACATTCAAAGGACATGGATTGAGCAATGTCGGTGAAAATAGTGGAGCAACAAAAACACTGGGAAACTGTCAGAATCCACTTTTCAAAACTCTGACAAAGAACCAAAGACTTCAAGCAATCTGGGGGATGTTTACTCCAGGAAAGCAGCTGACTCTCAGTCAGAACAGCAAGCTTGGTCGCATTTTAATCTGACCTATTCCCATCCACCTCTCCTCAGCTCTGCAGGAGCCCTCAACACAAACAGCTCACAATTTCAGTGGAAATCAGCAATCTGGCAGCCATGGGGGGAGGCAGAAAAGGATTGGAACAACTGCAAAGCCCCACTCCCAGAGAACTCGCGTTTCATCTGTCTGGTAGTGCCCTGCAAGACCCCATTAACAAGGCTCTATTTTTCTGACCTGATGCAGATATCACCCAAAACAAACAGCCTTTCCTCCTGGAGTGTCTGTTGAAAACAATGAGATGCTAATAACGAACATTAAAGCTGCCTGGGTGGTGCATAATAGTAGGAGCAAACAATATAGATTAACCCAGAAACTATCAACCAACTTGACCTGACATCTCTAGAACACTGCACCCAAACAACAGCAGAATACACATCCTTTTAGAACACACAGGGAACATTCTCCAGGATAGACCATATTCTAGGCGAAAAAAGAAAGTCTCAATACATTTAAAAGGACTGAAATTAAAGTATGTTCTCTAACCACAACAGAATGAAATTGGAAATCCACAAATAAAGAAATTAGGAAAACCATCAATATTTGGAAAGTAAACACTTCTAAATGACTCCAGGGTCAAAGAAGAAATTCCAAAGAAAACTGAAAACTACTTGAAGGTAAATGAAGACAGAAGAAATACAACATATCCGAATTTATGGGCTGTAGCTAAATAGTGCCTAGAGACAAAATTATAATTTTAGCTTTAAACTTTAGTTTAAAGCTTGTAATGTAGCTTTCAATACCTACATGACAAAAGAAAAAAGACCTCGACAATAGCCAAACCTTCCACCTTAAGAAACTAGAAAGAGCAAACTAAACCGAAAGCAAGCAAAGAAGGGAAATACTAAAAATACAACTAGAAATCAATCAAACAGAAAACAGAAAATCAATAGTGAAAATCAATTCAACAAAAATTTGGCTCTCTCGAAACATTAATAAAGTTGACAATTCTTTAGCTAGACTGACAAAGGACAAAAGAGAAAATACAAATTACCAAAATCGGGAACTAAAGAAAGAAGATTACTACCAACGTACAGAACTGTGGGAGATCAGAAGTGAATACTAGAAACAACTTTATGCCAACAAATTAGATAACTAACAAGAAAAAACACATTCCTAGGAAGACACAAATTACCCAAGCTGACTCAAGAAGAAATCGAAAATTTTAATGTGCCTATAACAAGCTTAAAAAAATTAAATTAGTAATAAAACAAGCTCTTCTTACCAAGGAAAGTCCAGACCCAGATAACTTACTTCACTGGTAAATTAACCCAACATTTACCTAAGGAATAACACCAATTCTTCACAAACTTTTCCAGAAACTCATTCTATGAGGCCAGGAATATCCTGATACCAAAACCAGTCAAAGACATCACAAGAAAAAAATCCTCAATAAGATGTTAGCATAACCAACCCAGTGGAAAAAGGATTATTGTCCAAGAACAAGAGGAATTTCTCCCAGGAATGCAAGCTGGTTTAACATCCAACAATCAACTAACGTAATATATCCTACTCACAGAATAAAGGACAAACATCACATGATCACCTCAACAGATATACAAAAAGCATTTGACAGAATCTAGTCCCTATTCAGGATTTTAAAAAAGAAAAGAAACTCCGCATAAGGTAGGACGAGAAGGGAACTTCCTCAACTTGAGGAAAGACATCTGTGAAAACCTTACAGCTCGCATCACCCGCAATGGTCAAAGACTGAATGCTGTCTCCCTAAGATCAGGAACAGAACACGGACAGCACTTCAATTCAACACTGTACTGAAGGCTCTACCCAGTGCAATTAGGCAAGAGAAAGAAACAAAGGCATGCAAATTGGAAATGAAGACGTGAAACTGTCTTGATTCACAGACAACCAGACAACACCACCCTGTATGTAGAAAATCCTAAGGAATACACAACAACATATAAAACTAATATACAAGTTCAGCAAAGTCAAAAGATAGAAGGTCAATGTACAAAAACCAAAGGTATTTCTATATACTAGCAAGGAAAGCTCCAAGAATTAAGTTGAGAATACAATTCTATTCAAAATACCATCAAAAAGGATAAAATGCTTAGGAATAACTGTAACAAAAGAAATGCAAGAGTTGTATACTGAAAACTACAAAACATACTTGAGAGAAATTAAAGACCTACTTAAATGAGAGATTCTACGTTCATGGATTGGAAGACAAAAGAATGTTAGAGGGCATTTGTGCCCAAATCAATCTACAAATTCAACATAATCCCTACCAAAATCCCAGCAAGTACTTCTGCAAAAACTGACAAGCTAATCCTAACATTTATGTGGAAAATCAAAAGACTCAGAATAGACAAAACAATTTTTAAAAACAAGAACAAGCTGGAGGACTTACATTTCCCAATTTCAAAATTTATTATAAAGCTACAGTAATCAAAAGAGCATAATTTTAGCATACGGTTAGACATATAGATCAACGGAACAGAACTGACAGTTCAGAAATAAACCCTGACTGTTTACAGGCAACTGACTTGGACAAAGGTGCCAAACAATTCAATAAGGAAAGGATAGTCTTTCAACT
This sequence comes from Diceros bicornis minor, assembly GCF_020826845.1. Classification (NCBI taxonomy): domain Eukaryota; kingdom Metazoa; phylum Chordata; class Mammalia; order Perissodactyla; family Rhinocerotidae; genus Diceros; species Diceros bicornis. The sequence continues at coordinate 48,663 of NW_026691552.1, forward strand.
AATGATCCTAGGACAATGGGATATCCACATGGAAAAAGGCCCCTACCCCACACCATACACAAATACCAGGTCAAATGGCTGGCTCATAGACCTAAACAGAAGAACTAAAACTATGACGCTCCTACAAGAAAATATAGGAAAACTATCTTTGTGATCTTGGGTTAGGCAAAGACTTCTTACACATACCAAAAACACAATCCACAGCAGAAAAACTGATCAACTGAATTTCATTAAAATTTAAATATTTGTCTCTTCAAAGGACACTTAAGAAAATCAAAAGAAAAGCCGTGGGCTGGCAGAAAATATCCGCACATATCATGTATATGATAAAGGACCTCTATCCAGCACACATAAATAACTCTTACAACTCAATATTAAGGAAAAAACAACGCAACTTGTCATTCCTCTGGAGCTTCAATGCCCCGTTTCTCTTGATCTCCCCTTTTCAGTTCAAGATCACTTGTTACCCTTGACAGACAAGTCAGAAGCCACACTGGTCCAATCTGCTGCTTTTTCATCCCGCATCGAGATTCCCACAAGCATCCCCAACAAGAACCTATCCCAAGCACCTCGTTTTGCTCTTCTGACTGTTGGCTCCAAGAGAAGCTGCCGCAGGTCGCCCTCTGCTGCCATCTTTTCAAACCTGAGTCAAGGCAGACGCCTCCTGTGCAAACACCCTAGTGTGTGCGGACCTCCGCTCCTCCTCGCTCATCCCTGTACCTGCTCCAGTTAACGCTTCCTTTCCCTCTGGCCCACCGACTCCAGCCGGCCCGCAAGGTCCCAGAGCTTTTGCAGCCGTCTGTCCTAACATCAGAACTTCCGGGGCCAACCGCCCGAGTGCTGATCCCACTGTACCTCCCCCTACCAGCTGTGGGGTCTGGGGCCAGTCCTTTGACCTGTCTGAGCCTCCCTCTGCTCCCTGATATGTGGGGACAACCCCGACCCGCCGGGGAGGTGTGGCTCCCACGGGCCGCCACAACCCCGCCGTTTCCGCGCCTCCATCAAGGCAGGCAGCGCCCCTGTCGCCTCCCCCTCCTGTGCCTGTGGCCGCTCGAGGGGTGCCCTCCCGGAGTCTCACCCTCCAGCGTGGCAGCTTCTCAAGAGGCCGAGGGCACGGGGAGGAGCAGCGGCGGCAGTGGCCGGAACGCGCCGAGGGAGGGGCCGCCCGCTCCTTCCGCTCCAGCTCCAGGAGGGATGGCAGCGGCTCGACCCGGCGGCGCGGACGCGAGCTGGCGCGGGGCTCCGCCCGGAGCTGGGCAGCACGAAGGGGGGGCGCCCTGCGCCCCGAAAAGCTGCAGCCCCCCACGAGGATGCGGTCGGCGCCGGCCGCGCGCTCGCCAACCTACAGGCCCACAGGCGCGCCCCCGGCCTCCGCCGCCTCCTGCCGACTCGGTGAGCACACGGCCGCCGTTCAGAGCCCTCGCCCCGCCCCCGGGGCAGCCCAGCCGGCGCCCCAGCCGGGCCCTCGCCGCCGGCGCCATCGCCGCTTCACCCCTCCAGGCCACCCAGCGAGGCCAATTTGTGTGACCCTTGACCCCACACCCTGGCGAATGCGCCCGCCTCCAGGTTTCCTATTGGCTGAAGGCAGAGGTGCTGAGGGACCCCAGTGGCGCATCCAGGGGGGCTGGGCTGGGCGGAGCCGGGGACCTGCGATCCTCAGGGTGGTGGATGGGGCCCAGGTCCTGGCCCTGCCACCTGGTGCGCGACCTTCCTCTGAGCTCCAGCTCCGCCTGAGCGCCGTCCCCTTCCCGCGGAGCACACGTTTCCCGAGCATCTGCCCGGCTCCTCAGGGCGCAGGGCGCTTTCCTGTCGCCAGGTCCTTTGCTTCTTGGCATCAGCCTGGGAAACGCTGGAGGGGTGGCGCCCTCCGCGCATCTCCAGGTAAGTCCTTCCCCTGCCCTGTGTAGTCCCTTTGCCACTGTCCGTTGTCATCTCTTCCCTGGCCTTGTCGTGGGCGTTCCCCACCCTCATCAGCTACTAGGCAACTCAGTCCCTGCTCCAGCCACAGTGAGCTAGAGGGTAGCTCTTCCTATTGGCATTCGCTGCCAAAACCCCTGCAGGCATTCCCCACTGTCTTCCACAGTGCATCCTCCTCCCCGGCTCACCTCACTCCTCAGCGCTTCATCCACTTGAGCAGAGGGCTCCACTTGTGCCTTCTGATCCCACCGCTGTTTCAGGCCTCCCTACTTTGCACGCACTGCCTCCAATGCCCTTCAGATGTCTGGCAAACTCCTAGTCATCTTCTAAGATCCAGCTCAAGCACCTCCTTTGAACTTCTGTGAAAGCAAGTACTTCAGTTCCTTCAGGTTGTCCTCACCAATGTTGTCCTCCTACAGGTTGGGAGGCGGCCAGGAACAAGGGGTGTCCTCCTGAATGAATGACCAGGAGTCTGGGGCCCTTGTTTCTAGTCCTGCTTCGGCTACTGACTAGTTGTCTCCCTTTTCTGGATCTCCTGTCTGAAATGAGGGGACGGGTTAAAACAAAAGTCAATACATGAAATGATATTTTTAAAATGAATGAGGTGTTTTGACTTTATGGCTTGTAGGATGTCTTGCAGCCGGTTATGATCCCTGGTGGGCATGCCCAAATACTAGCCCCAAATGCTGAGGGCCAACGCCCTCTGTCTTCCCTCCCTTGCTTCCTTCTCTCTCTTTCTCTTGATATTGCTTGATCCCTAGAAGTAATCCAGTTTTAATCTACTCCCAACACCAGTTCAGATTACCTTGTTGTCCTGGAATGTGCCTTGTATCCAGTCTGAAATGTGTTTTTACTGTTTCCTGGTGAAATGTGGTGGATGTTTTACTGTTCTGTGGGGCTGTTTTGCAGAGAGTGATCAGGGAAAACTGACTGATAAGATATGGTATCCAGGAGACTGCTCCTCGAAGGCCTCCACCTGCAGCAAACGTAATTAACCAAAGCTATGAAGTCAGTAGTCTGCTGGGCTATGAGATCTATCCTCTGTTTGCACTGAGGTCGTGCTTCCCTTGGACTGCTCTGAATCAGTGAGTGAGGCAGGGATAGACACTCAGGCAGACCTGTTCCTGGGAGGCATGGACTCCTCTGCTGATCTGCTTGTGCTCAAGGACTCCCCAGTGGCATTCCTAAGCCTTCCTTAGACTATACAGCAGTGTAGGACACTTGGACCCATCCTTCCCTCTATCTCCCCCTCATTTAGAGTCAGACTTGCATCATGGCCTGATGGCTCTCCCACTTTGCCAGGCTCCCCCACCCCATTTTCTGTTACAGAAGCATTTCCCCTCATAAAATCCTTGCCCGTTTAATCCTGTCTTGGTGTCCACCTCTCAGAGGACATTTGAGCCAAGCCATGATAAATGAAGAGTGAGCCATTTACACATCCTGGGTAGAGGTTCTAGGCAGAGGCTACCTCAAGTACAGAGGCCCAGAGGTGAGAGACTTCTTGGGGGTGTGTGCTGCAAACCAGCCCAAATAACACCAGATACACCAAAATAGTCCTGCCCAACTTTAGGTTGCTTTTGGTAGAGAGGAGAGCCAGCAAAACTTTGCCTTGGTAATGGTTAGCTAAGGCCCACAACCTCATTACCAGGTTATAATGCAAGCGAGTCTCACGTGAAATGTTGTCACACAAGCAGACATTTACTTAAAAATATTCCTTAGGAATCAGGGAATGAAAGAACTCGTAAATCCTATTCTGTAAGCTCAGCAAAGTCTCAGCTCTCTGTCCTTTTAGATGAACCTACCAGCCACATGCTTGCAAGATTTTCTTTAGGCAAATAGCACATTCCAGAAACAGAATTTTTGTTTCCTTTTTCACAGCAGTTGGCATTAGGCTGGATAGAGCTGCTTGGAGATCAAACCTCAGGCAGACCTGTTCCTGTGAGGCATGGACCTGGTTCTGCAACCTCCTCTTTTCACTCAAAACTACATTGGAGATATTTTTGTAACAATTTGCTTGGACCTATGCCATTCTTTTTCACTGTTACATGTTAGTATGAGTAAACGACATCTCCTTTGACTGTTCTTCTTTTGGTGCACATTTGGGTTGTTTCCAGTTTTTGCTATTACAGTATTAAAACTCTTGTTTTAATTCTCACGTCAACAAATGTCCTTTTTCTAATCTATGGAATGCTACGTTTCTCACCTTTTGTGCTTCTCCTTGGTGCTTTAGCTCTTTAGAATGGCCCTCAAACGCTGAAGTGTTGTGTAGTGTTCCTAAGCACAAGGAGCCTGTGATGGGCCTTTCGTAGAAAATGCTGTGTTAGATGAGCTTCCTTCAGGCATGAGTTACAGATAGTGCTGTTGGCCGAGAGTTCAACTAATGAATCAACAATCTATATGAAATAAGGTGTCTTTCAAGAGACACACATAAGACAAGGTTGTGCATTGTGAGGTTCCCAAACATGTCACGACCAGAGGCTGCGGAAACCTCACCTTGTCCTTCCCCTGGGAGCACTGGTTCATTCTTGCTCATGCAGTGTCAGCAAAGAATTGACAGAACATAACTCTTCCAAATAAGGAGGGTCAATGATAACATAATGGAGATATTTTCAAACCTCTCTTTTAAAAACCATATCTACAAAGCAGGTAGCTTCTCAACTAACTGTTGAACTGTTGTCTTTACTTTGAAAGGACAGAGTTTTTAACAGTATCCACTAGGACGCATATCTTTGATGGCCACTTATAACAAAAACCTCAGCAAATTTGGGACGATTGTCTTTTTGCAAAAGACAATGTGTACAAAATACATATATTAACGTCAAGACGGTACTTACCTCTGGGGAGGAAAGAGAGAGGAAGGAGAATGATGTCTTCCACTGTGTAATATTTCTTAAAAAACGACATCAATAAGGTGTGCTCTGTTAAATCTCAGCAAAGAGTAATGGTTTCTGTTATCCTATTCTCCTTCTAAGTATATTTAAAATAAATATGTAACTGGAACTGAGATGAAATAACACTAATGTAATAGATCCTATTTGCTGGAGTGCTCCCACCATCTGATGGACAGCTCATGATGGGTTGGTGATGTCACTGACCCCATCTAAAGGTCAGGACACGTTGTTTACCAGCTGTGGCGCTAGAGAAGGCTCGGTCACCAGCAGCAGAGCCAGAGTTACCTCAACCTACAAAGTTAGAGCCACATGGCACCAGATCCTGCTCCAGCTGTGGACTAGTGAGAGCTCTGGTGCCAGCTCTAGAGCTCAGTTGCGGCCAGCTCCAGAACTAGAGCTCCTCCAGCTCCCACACTTGACCAGCTCCAGAGCAGCAGCCATTTCCATCACTGGCTCCCGCACCAAATCTGTCAACAATGCAGAGCTAGAGTCAGTCTCAGGACCGGAGCCAATTCTAGAAGCAGGTCAGGCACCATCGCCTGAGACAGTCCGAGCTCCAGCCCCAGATCAAGTCCAGCTCCTGGGCCAGTGGCACAGCCAGAGCTGGTGGTATCTCTAGCATCAGCCACAGCAGTGGCTCCAGCGCTAGAGCAGCTGCAGCACCACCCTCATCGTCAGCAACTAAGGCCCAGCCGGCTCCAGCTCCACCCTAGAGCTGTCCTTCACCTTGCCTGTGAGGGCAGGATGTCTTTTCCCTTTTCTATGTTTTATGATTTTTTATGTTTTATGTGTTCAAATTTAGATTCAATAAAGTGTAATGTTTTCATCACTTAAAGTTGTACAATTCAGGGCCGGCCATTAACTACATCTTCTATGCTGTGTACCGTCACCATTATCTAGTTCCAGATCATTGCTTCACCCCACCAGAACCCCTGTACCCATGAAGCAGCCATGCCCCCATATCCACTTCCCCACACCCTGAGAAGCACTGATCTGCTTCCTGTCTCTGTGCATTTCCCTGTCCCTGGTATGGCTGTCCTGAGCACAGCCAACCCTCCTTTGGCCCCACCCCCCCATGCTGAATACCCCTGAGGATGCCAATGTGTTCAATGCAATGAACCCGAAGCCTAGTATGACTTTGACCTGAAGAAGCCCACCGTCACCAAGGGGGTGAGGTCAGGCATGGAGCCAGCTCAACCCAGCCTCACATGAAGAGGAGGGACTCGATATTGCCAAGGGCACCTTCTCCTCAGTCCCTAGTGCTGTTCAGCCACAGGGCTTGGGTGGACGTGGATAAGGTGCCCACACCAAGCTCCCTCCAAATCTAGGATCTAACTGCCAGAGGCTCTGATGAGACTGCTCGTTCACGTCCAACCAACCTGTAGTGAGGCCCGACTCCTTGCCTGAGTCACAGCCCTGTGTGATCTGGTCCAGACACCGTGCCCAGAGTGTACCCCTCACCGCACCCCACCCTCCCTAGAGCCTTCCTCCCCAAGGACCCTGCCAAGCCCCTGCCCCCTTCAGAGCTCCTAGCCTGCAGTGCCCCTCCCCCGAGCCCCCATCCAGGATGGACTCACCTCTGTGCTGGGCTCACAGGCCACCTCCTCAGGCTCCTGTGCTAGCAGAGCCTGTAGGGTCAGATTGACCTGGGGTCAAACCCATAGCTGGGTCACCTCACAGCCCTGTGACAGACAAGGTAATGCGGTGTCTTCTCGGAGACTCAGTTTCCTCCATGAAAATTGGGGTCAGTGACTCTGACCTCAAGAGGGTGTGTTGGGATTCAAGCAGGGAGAAGAAGGTGCCCAAAGTGCTTGGACTCAGGAGGTCGCCTGGCTGGGGGAGCCCCAACACACGACAAGGCCTCGATGGTCAATGCTGGGCTCAAAGCTGGTGAAAAGCAAGGATATCTAGTCCCCTGTTCACGTCTGAACTTGGTCACTTAGAGCAGAGTGACCTTGAATGCTGGGACCACTGGTCATCTGTAAAATGGGGTGCAATCACTCAGCACCCAGGGGGCTCCCTAATAACAGTAAGGCAGTGCAGAACATGGCAGAGCACTGGTCGACTTGTCTGGGGACCAGGGACAAGGCCATCCGTGTCGGAGCCTCGGGGTCCTCCTTTGGAAGTGAGGTGGAGTCATTGGCCTGGCTGGGGTGAGGAGGCCTTGTGAGTCAACGGGACACGCCAGGGCCAGTGTAAGGAAAGCAGGGAGCAAGAGAGGCTTCTGAGGTCCCTCACGTCCCTCCTGGAGCCCACAGGTCCTGCTCCTTTGCACCCTCGGCCCTGGTGGAACAACTACCTTGAGGAACCCAAACAAAGAAAGGTGTGTGTTTTGCTTTCTGCTTTCCTGCTTAGGGCTGCAAGGCTAGGGCTGACCACCAGTGGTGTCCTGTGTCCATTCGTGCTCAATGGAGCAAGTGGAGCAGGGAAGGGACGCCCAGGGCTCGTTCTGGGTGTTCCCCTGACTAAAGCAACAGGCACCTTTCATTACTGGCATCCACGTTCACAATGGGAGCTGATCAGAGGCGGGAGGGGACTCTGAGATCCTCTCATGATTCTGTCAGCTACTGTGGCCCCAGCACTCACCCTGAGCACGGCCCGTGTTTGTCCTGAGGGCAGTGCTGAAAGCACCCACATGGTCCCTGTCCTCCAGGAGCTCACAGCCTGGAGGTAGAAGGGACAAAATCATGAACAAATCCATGCGAAAAAAAGAGCAGGTGATACAGGGCAATGAAGCAGGGTGCTGGAGGAGGGAGGGCCTGGAGCCCCTAGGTGGGTGTAAAGGGCCCCCCTGGGAACAATTGTGCCCTGAGCAGAAGGACAAGAGGAACCAGCCCTGCATCTGTCTGCAAACAGCGTGCTGGGGGGAAGCTCAAAGGCACAGAGACTTGGAGGCAGAAGAGAATTTGACAAGAGAGGAGGTGAGAAAAGAGCCAGTGTGGCTAGAGTGAGCTGAGGAGGAGAGAAGTGAGGGAGAGAGGATGGTAGGGCCAGACCCAGGCTTGGAAGGAGGTACTAGCTGTCTACGCTGGGTGACAGCATTAGCCTCACTTAGCACTTACGAGACCTATCATTGAGCATCTGACAGTGTCTGTACCAGGGTCCAGGCTCAGGTCAGCTGGGAGGCTCCCCATCAAGGTCTAGCAGGAGGCTGGGGCTGTGTTCTCAACTGAAGCTCGATAGAGGCAGGAGCCATCTCGGAGATCATTCACGAGTATCGGGGCAGTGGTAGGATTCAGTTTGGATGGGGGGTTTCAGGCCTTTTCTGTCTGTGGCCCTGGACCCTCTGCCAGTTCTTTGCATTAGGGGGTGCCATAGGGAAGAAAGCTCATAATATCTGATCTGGCTTCTCCTGAATAGTGGATCAGAGAGACAGAAAGAGAGAGAGAAAGAGAGACAGAGACACACAGAGATAGAAAGATGGGTAGGAGAGACAAAGAGAGGAGACTCAGACAGAGACAGGGAGACAGAGAGGAGAGACAAAGAGAAAGACAGAGAGACAGGGAGAGAGCAAGAGAGATAGAGACAGCCAGAGACACAGAGACAGGGAGACAGAGACAGAGAGAGAGACAGAGACAGAGAGATAGAATGAACACAGGAGAGACAGAACCAGGCAGAAGTCACAGACTTTTCATTAAGCCGACCGTGGAAGTGACCACCCATCACTCGGCCCTATTCTATTGGTTAGAAGCCAGCCGCAAAGTCCATTCTCATTGAGGAGCGGGGATTACATAGGATGTGTGCCTAGAAAGTGGGAACCCTGGGAGCCATTGTGGGGGCTGCCCACCACATACGCTGAGATGACAGCCACTCAGGCACTTGGACCTGAGTCTAAATATAATAGGAGGCCCTGGAGGGTTGCGAGCCCGAAGGAGATGATGTCTGAACGTCATTTCATTTCAACCCTCCGTAGGGACACTGGGAAACAGGCAAGAGGGGAAGTGCCTCTCCCAGACGCCCAGCAGACCCAAGCCTCTTTGCGTTGTATTCTCTGCTACAGCCAGCCCTTTCTGTAATCCTGGCACTGCCAAGTCTGTGCAGGAGCTACGTGTGGGAGCAGCCCACGGGATTCACAGATTCTGAAGGGATCTCTAGGTCTATACACCTGATGACATCCCTAGGAAGTAGATGCTAGAATGACCCCCACTACACAGAGAGGGACATGAACAGAGGAGAGACCCTGAGAGGGGAGGCAGTGAGAGACGCAGGGTTGTCCAGGGTGACATCACTGGCAAGAAGCAGGAGCGGGACTGAATTCAACTCTGTGTCCTCAAAGCTGGGGCCCCGGTTGCGTCCAGACCTCCCCAGAGGCTGTGGGGTGGACTGTGTTGGTGTGACTGTGTCTGGACAGGGTACGGAGATGGAGAGTGAGCAGTCAGCAACCCGGGGGGCCCTTAGGAAGGTCTTGTGTGAGGAGGAAGCTTAGGTAAGGGGATCCCAGGGAGTGACCTCACAGAGCCAAACAGAACTTGGAAACCCTGGTAACTAGGCACACACATCCTAAACACAGCCCCCAAGCGAGCTCACTTGTCTAGCACTTGTCTAGAAGGAGCAACATGTTTAGTTGCTGCTTCCCAATGACCAGGGGCCGGAGCCCCAGGAAAGCCCCCAAACACCCATGCAGATGCTGGTGCCCCTCTCACGGCCGACAGCTCTTGCCGTTTACCCGGAGGGACGGAAAGGTAACACCGGGAGGCCCAGGGAAGGCCATTCCAAACCAGGCTACCACTATGGTCCCATCTGGGCAGCCCTACATCACCTCCCCATGTGTACCTGGAAGGGCGGGTTCATGTGGGTAGACCACCGTGAGCAGGAGCAGTCGGTGAGGTTTTAGAAGCCTGGGGGGTGTCGGTCAGATTCAAAGCCCAGGTCAAGGCCGGCTGGGTGGGATGTGGAGTGAGGGGATGGCACCCTTCTGCCTGAGGTTTATCCCAAGCCCCTGAGGTGTAGGTCTTTCCTCAGGGGTGGAATACTGTGCAGACACAGGTGTGTGCCTGATCTGGGAGAATTAGGTCCAGAGGGCAGAAGCAGCAGCAAGGACAGCTGGGCAGGGCTCTGATGCCTCTGGGACAGAGCCAGTCACTGTCTTTGCAGAGCTCCAGACAGGAGACAGCGTGGAACTGGTGGAAGGGGATATTCCATCCATCTCCCCGATCGAGCGCCGGTGTCCCACAGGACTGAATCAGCAGCTACCGGGAGAGGGTCTGCAGTGACAGTGATAAAACCTTCAGAGCCACCAGATGACCCAGCTTCAATCCCGGGAGAAAAATTATATCCACCATGTCCTGCAGCAGACCAGGAGGCAGCTGAGGCCCCAGCGTCCATGCAGGGAGCGCCATCCCCTGCACAGGCTCCAGCAGGACACCAGGAGTCACCTGAGGCCTCAGCCTCTGTGCAGGGAGAGCCATCCCCCGCACAGTCTCCTGTAGGATACAGGGAGGCAGCTGAGGCACCAGGCTCTGTGCAGGGAGAGCCATCCCCTGCACAGGCTCCTGCAGGAGACAGGGAGGCTGCTGAGGCCCCTGCCTTTGTGCAGGGAGAGCCATCCCCTGAACAGGCTCCTGCAGGAGAAGAGGAGGCAGCTGAGGGCACAGCCTCTGTGCATGGAGAGCCATGCCCTGCACAGGTTCCTGCAGGAGAACGAGAGGCAGCTGAGGCCCCATACTCCGTGCAGGGAGAGCCATCCTCTGCAGAGGCCCCTGCAGGACACCAGGAGGCAGCTGAGGCCTCAGCCTCTGTGCAGGGAGAACCATCCCCTGCACAGGCTCCAGCAGATCAGGAGGCAGCTGAGGGCCCAGCCTCCGTGCAGGGAGAGCCGTCCCCTGCACAGGCACCTGCAGGAAACATTGATGCAGCTGAGGCCCCAGACTCTGTGCAGGGAGAGCCATCCCCTGCACAGGCTCCTGCAGGACTCTGGGAGGCAGCTGAGGCCACAGCCTCCGTGCAGGGAGAGCCATCCCCTGCACAGGCGCCTGCAGGATACAGGGAGGCAGCTGAGGCCAATCTCTGCGCCCTGGGAGAGCTGGCTCGGGAACCTCCCTCATTAGCACCTCCAGTCCCACCTGTTCCACCTGCTCCCTTACCACAAATATCCTTCCCTACCCTGTTTATTGTATTTGTTTCCTTCCTGGTTCCTTTCATTGCTTTGTTTTTATTGTTTATATCTTGAATATTTAAAATAAATTTAACTTTCATCTTTTAACAATTTATTGTTTTTCATTTTAAATTGTACACCTCATGAGCATCAAGTACATTCACAATGCTGTGCATCCATCACCGTTGTCTGGGTTCAGAATATTTCATTCTCCAAAAGGAAACCCTGTTCTAAAAGCACTCACTCCTCATTTCTCCCTCAGGCCCTGGCAACCCCTAATCTGTTATCTGTCACGGTTTTTTTTATTTTTAATCTGTTCTGGATGTTTCCTATAAGTGAAATCATGCCGTAGGTGGACATTTGTATCTGCCCACTCATTTTCACAAGGCCTGATAGGTTTTCCTTTTCTGTTTTTATTTGAAATAGAATTTCTCTAATTTAATAGGAAAATCCCAGATGAGTCTAGATTTCATGTATCCAAGAAAGCCCTTTTGCTACATATGTGCACAATCTTGGGGTACAGACTGTTGTTCTAAGTGGAACACCAGAGCCAGAAGCCACACACGAAATGCGTTGCTCTTCGTGCGGCAGAAACAAAAACAAGAAAAGAGTTGAAAGCTGGAAAGACAAACCATAAACCGGAATGTATTCCTCATAACACAAGGCCAGGGAAAGGTTACGCATCCTTGTGGTCTACAAAAACGGTCGAAAGTCAGAGTTTTAAAAAGAGATAAAGAGCAAACACATTCAACACCAACGAGAGGCGCTACACAGAGGCAGCACGTGTCAGAGATGCGCGAGCTCCCCGAGGAGGAGATGCGCACATGGAGACACTGTGGAGATGGCACTGGGCCCCATCAGACGGGCAAGGTTCCAGTGTGGTGATGACAAGCCCTGGTGACAATGTGAGGAAGCAGAGGCCCGAGTAGACCCCTAGTGACACGTATGAATGGACACTCCTCTCTGGAGACCAGCCTGCAGGACCCATCGTTGTCCCCAGGGGCACGCCTGTGCTGGCGGTGCTGATCCCAAGACTTCATCCCACAGAAATTCCTGCCCAACTTTTCAAAGATGTATTTTCCAGACTATTCATCACAGCACTGGTTGCAATAGCAAGCAATTGGAAGGAATGCTACTGTCCATGGCGAGGCGATGGGATCCATCCGTCCCATCTGTAAGACCACGTATACGTGATATCAGCCGGGAGACACGCATCTATGAAAATGAATCTGTGTGTGAGAGAGAGACAGAGACAGACAGACAGAAAGAGAGAGACAGAGCCAGAGAGATATGCACCAAATCTTCCATGGGGTTCACCACTGGGGATGGGAATTGCCACTCGCTTCTCTTCTCCTTTAGGGGCCTGCGTGATATTTCAACTTGATAGAATATGCCTCTATTCCTCTTATAATTCTAACAAGATTAAAATCACATGGTTAATGTTATCCATTTATCACTCATCTTTGGACTGACGTACATTATTTAGTTTTTCTTTGTAAAGGTTTTTATTACAAAGACAATGAACGTTTATTAGAATAAAAGAATGAATTCTAAGGGAATTAAGAATTAAGTGGAAACTGAGGAGTGCCCTTAATAGGCAGTGTTTACCGTTTCAGTCCTTTGTCTTTGTATGCACGTGTGTGTGCACGTGTGTGCATGTGCCCATTCAGCTATGTGCATCTGTATGCACATGGGTATGACTATGTGCAAATGTGTGTGAGTGTGCACTTGCGGCTATCGTGTGGGAAGGACTTCAGGGAGTGTGCTCTTCTGGAACCTGATTTCCCCAGGGCTGGACCCTGGCCAGTCAATCCTCTTCCTCCTCTGCGTCGGCCTCAGAATTTCCTAAGAGCCTCTGCTGGGCAACACGGATCATTTCTGATTTTTCACTCCCGTCAGCGTGCTGAAAGGGACACCTGCATCCATAAATCTCTACTTCTTTAGGACCGATCACTAGAGGTGGAGATTCTGGCTCATAATGTAAACATGATGTTAAGGTTTGGTCACAGTCTCTGACACCCAAGGTCTCCTTCTACCCTGTGATCTTCTTTGGGAACAGGGAGTCCAGAGACCCTGAAGCAGAGACCTGAGGGAGGGAGGAAGAAGGAGGAGCAGCTAGGATGCAGGGGATGAAGGTTCCTGGGGTGACCTGCCCAGCTGGAAGGCCCAGCTCCTGTTGCTTCTGTCCCTACCACTCCCCTCACCCCTGGCCCCGCCCCTACCACACCTGACTTCGCTTTGGCCTTGCCCATGCCCCTCCTGCTCCCTAACACACCTGAGCTGAGCAGCCTGGCCTGCCATCCAGGACTGATGATGATGAGGGTCTGGACACTCCTGCCTGCTCCCTCTCCCTCCAAGCAGAGAGCCCTATCCTCAGTAGGGAAAGCACATCTAGGGCAGTGCAGTGAGTCACAGGGACCTCCTTGAACATGCCCCCTCCAGGGGGAGTTCTCAGTTGCAACAGCAGGACCCACTTGAGCTTGTGTGAGCAGAAGTGACTTTGACAAGACACAGTGGAGGTGTCATAGAAGGTGCCAGAAGGTCAGAGCACGGGGCTGGACGCTTTGGAGAAGGTCATTGTGCCCAAAGCACACCTCAGGGTCTTCCAGGAGTGATGGCTGCCTCAGGCACTGTGCCAGCCCCAGCCCACATATCCAGCACATTCAGCCTCTGCGATGGAGGGGCCCTGCTCAGTGGGGATGAGCGAGAGAGCCCTGGTGACCTCGGAGAGGCACTGCCATTGGAGCCTCGGTTTCCTCACCTGTGAAGTGGGGTGGCAGCTGACATTTCATGGTGGTGTCAGACAAGTTCGCTGAGGCTGCACCTGGAGTGCCCTGCACCTTCTCAGATCTCAACAGCTACTAGCTCTACTGAAGAGGAATCACGGGAGGAGAGATGGGGCTGGGTCCTGGATCCCCACCTGGCTGGCTGACTGCCGTGGGACGAGATGGGGTGGAGAAAGGCATTCCAGAGGAACAGCGGAGTCAGAGCGAGTAGGGCATGCCTGGGGGGAGATCAGAGTGGGCAGAGGCGAAGGGCCCCAAGGGGCTCTCAGTGGGGTGACATCAGCAGGAACAGCTCACGGTGATGAGCACTTACTGGGGCCTCTGTTCTCCTCTTGAGCTATCTCCTTGAATCCTCCCCACAACTCCTTGGGGGAGGAGCAATTATTGTCTTCATTTCACTGATGAGGAAACTGAGGCTCAAAGAGACTTGCCCCCTCTGTGCCCTGCAGAGTGGCAGAGCCGGGATTTGAACCCAGTGCCTCTTAGACCCCATGGGGCCTGCCTGAGAAGGGCTCCCCCATGCTGAGGGAGGGACCTCTTTTCCCTAAAGTTCTGACAACTTTTGGTCCTGATGCCCAGAGAGACCTCACTCTGTGGGGGGATAGGCTGGTCCTTGGTACTGGGAGAGCCCACAGGGCCCACGGCTGGCCATTCCCCGGCCACCATACCCAGCCCCAGGCAGACAGAGTGACCCTGTCCCTTTAGTTCAGTGATGGCTGGAGGCCAGAAGGGTGCAGGCCCCAGGGAGGCCAGGACCCCTGGGCCCGAGGAGGCCGCAGTGCAGGACAGTGGTTTGGAATGATCCAAAGTCAGAGAAACAGGGGTCCTAGTGCCTGCTCAGCCTCTTTCTAGCTGGTGATGCAGGTGAGGCTCTCAGCCTCAGTTTCCCCATCTGTACAATGAGGAAATGACTTGGCCTCCTGATGGGCTGTTGGGAGACTTCCCTGCGGAATGGCTTGAGTATCTCTAGCCTGGTGCCTGGAGCGTGTTAAGAGACCCCTGCCAGGCTGTCACAGTGGTCTTCCAGGGCGCAGGGTCTGGGAAGTCCCTCCTCAGGTTCCCTTCCTGCTGCCCTGCTCCCGGGAACATTCAGCATTGTTTGAGGTGGAGCTGAAGAAGAACCAGGACCACACTGTGTTGCAGGTGACGGAGGCTCAGTGCTGGAAGGAGAGCTGGACATGCTCCATGCCACCGTCTAGGCCTTGTGCTGTGACACCCTGTGAGCCCGCCACAGATAAAGCCTCCTCCTGTATGGATCCAGCTGCTGTGGTTTATTCACTTATTGCTTCATTCACCCAGTCATTCCTTCACTCATTCCCTCACTCACTCACTCCTGCACTCATGTATTCATTCATGCATTCGTTCATTGTTTCACTCTCTCATTCACCCAATAAGCTCTGGTCCCTGCCGTGGGCCGAGCACTGTAACTTCACCAGTATGACCCGACGTGGTCCCTGCCCACCTGGAGCTCACATCCACTGTATGACCTGAAAGAGGGCTGTCCCTCGGGATAGTAGTGGTGATGAGCACCATGAATCCACTTCTGAAAGTAGAGGCCACCCATGCAAAGAGAAGAACGGAGAAAACCCATGCTTGGCACTTCATCGACAAAAAAAATAATTAAAAGTTAAGAAAAATAAAGATATCCTATATTTAACAAAATGTGGGTTCTAATCACAAGTGTGCACTCATTCCTACAACCAAAGAGAAGTAATCCAGAGTGGACTGGGTATTTGTAACACATTTTTACGGCCAATAATAGCATTTCAGTAACATGTTCCAGGGCCTCACGATTTTCCTAAGGCCTCTGTGATCCTCTAACACTTAAATCTTTCTCCTTGGAAGCCTCTGTCCTTTCACCCTCCTTGTTAATGGCTCTTCCACTGCTCGGGGGCCTACCCTGCACGGCCACACTCGTCAGTGAATCTCCACGTTGTTGGGACAGGCTGCCCGCGTTCCTCCCTCAGCCTCACGAGCTCCTGTTGCTTTGGCAAGGTTGGTGTTTTACTGGGTGATCACCTGGCATCCTTCTTTGCAGCGGTTTGCATCTTCCCATGCTGTGTCTCCTCCGAAGACTCCGGGAGGCAGGACTTTTGTCCCCATCTTACAGGTGAGGAAGCTCAAGTCCAGAAGCCTGGACGACCTACTCCAAGTCACAGCCAGCGTGGAGCCTCGGCAGGGTTTGGGCCCCCAAAGCAGACAAGGTTGTATCGCAAGTGGTTTGTTTTCAGGTGATGGAGGAGGCCCGAGGGAGACCATGGGGGAAGGGAGCCTGGCGGAGGAGAGCCAGTGCGGGGCCTGACGAGGGAGCACTGAGGTGAGCATCCATCCTAGTCCTGTTGGGAGACGAGATCCCACCCGGACTGGCTCTGTCCCCGTGAGTGGAGGGTTTACCCCGGGTCATGAAGGCTTCTGTGCTACAGGCTGGCACAGGCTTGCAGGAGAGGAAGCTCCCGGTGCAGGAGAGAGCCCTCAGACAGAGAGTGGATGCAGGTGCTCCAGGGGGACACTGTGGGCCTGCTGGGGACTGGCTCCCAGGGACTGCAGGGACTCAAGTGGGCTGAGGGAACTGAAGGGCAGCAGCAGCAATGTCTGCAGCGGGGGTCTGCACACATGTCCCACACTTATGCCCCCAGAAAGGCTGCTCTGCATGGCATTTCTCCTCCCAGATGCGTAGTTGGCCCAAACCGCCCCTCCACTCCACACTCCCAATTCCTTTCCACTCGTCTCAGTTTACTAGAAATTCAGAATATTTTAGTTGGTGTTGGAGCCCAGAGACTTTTGTTTGTCCTGCCCATGTTCTAACATTGCTGGCTTTTTAAAGACCTCAGGGC
The DNA here is from genome assembly GCF_020826845.1 of Diceros bicornis minor. Classification (NCBI taxonomy): domain Eukaryota; kingdom Metazoa; phylum Chordata; class Mammalia; order Perissodactyla; family Rhinocerotidae; genus Diceros; species Diceros bicornis. The sequence continues at coordinate 65,185 of NW_026691552.1, forward strand.
TTTGACTCCAAAACAGCAAGATGATGAGGATCCCAGAGAGCTTTCTGGAAACAAGACTTTATGCTTTGCAATACTGCCATCCCACCAGCTCTTCTCAAAATCCCTCCGGGACACAGACTCACAATCTTGGGTCCTCAGATTGCTGAAAGGATGAGCCTTTAGAAAGTGATCGGGGTGGGGCGGCAGGACACACCAAATGGTTGAGTGAGGAATTCAGCCAATCCTCTTCCCGGAAAGCCATGATCACACTGGACGCGCTGTCAGAAAACAACTTCTGGGAAGAGACCAAAGACATACAACCAACTGAGGAGCATTTGAAGCTGAGGGAAGAACAGTGAGAGTCGTGGTGTTTTTGCCCGGGGCAGGTCCCGTCCCCACCCCCTCAGTGTGACGGCCCTGTGAGCGGCGCAAGCCTGAAGGGGGGTGGCTTCATTGTCAGAGGTTGCCCACTTGATGTCGCCATGGTTGCGCAAAGCCCAGCCCCTAAGCATTTCTGGAAACAGTAACCATCTCAGTGGCAAGCTGACGTGGAAGGTCAACTTTGCAGCCGCCTGAGGTGGGATCTAGAACAGAGCAGCGAATCAGCCAGGAAGGTGAGACGGACAGCCACACAATGAGACAGACACAGCGGCCTTGATGGGCTGCACATGACCCCAGGGGGTCTGAAATGTTGTGTGCTTGTGCAGGCCTGTGCCCAATCAGGTGAGACCAGGAAGATGGGCATTGTGGGGATGCTTAGAGATCTGCCACCAGCCTAGGCTCTGCCCCCAGGTGTTGCTGCCTCCCAGGAAGTCCAAGTTGACTGAGGGGACAATGCCCAGCCCTGTCGAAGTTCCCTGTCCACTCTGGGGCTCCCATGGAGAGAGGCCTTCCCACCTGCAAGCTTCTCCCCAGGTCTTCTTCAGAGGCTGAAACGAGGTGCTCTCAGAGCAGAGAAGATGGTGAGCAGTGAGGAGAGGCTCCTGAGGAGTCGGCCCTCCTGGGGAAGGAAGCAAATGAACTGGGAGGGTGGAGTGGTCCCTGCTTGCTCTGGCCTCAGCCTCTTCAGTGTACATCTCCCTCCTGGAGGAGACAGGAGCCCAGGGAACCCGGGAGAGCACACCCGGGTCACGATGAGCAACACTCCCAAGGAGGAGGATCTGAGCTCAACGCAGGATCAGCCCAGGTAGGAAGGGAGCCTTTCGCAACCAGGACACTCGAGTCAAGGTCAGCGTGCCCCTGCAGGGATGACCTCCCTGCCTGTTCTACACGTCCCTGTGGACCACTGACTGCTTAGGCACTGGCTTCTGACCAACAGACCCAGCACAAGTGACAGGACGACCCTTCTCAGATTCCATCACCGAGGCTGTCATTCTCTCTCACTCGCTCTCTTGTGTTCCCTCTTCCCTCTTCCCTTGTTCCCCTCTCTCAGTCTGTCTAACCCCTGGACCTGGGGACATACATGGACGTCCTGAGCTCCCCTATGCAGAGGCCCACACAGAAGAAAACCAAGGGAGTGCCCTGGCCAACAGACAGAAAGGAGCCGGGCTCTCAGTGAAGCTGCTCCTGACCGAGCCCACAAGAGTAAGCTTGACAGCACATCTCACCCTGTTCCAGCCTCAGTGGAGGCCACAGCCCCAACCTGGAAGTCGTCATGAGCAGAGGCTCCAGCTCAGTTGTGCAGGATTCCTGGTCCACAGAGATGGAGAGAGAGAGAATATTTGCGGTTTAAAGATGCAGGGTGGGGAGCAGTGTTCTCAGAGAGGAGGAGACACCTCACACCATCTCCCAGTTCCTGGGTCTGGCCTGCCCTTCTCCCTCCTCTCCCCTCCAGGCTATCTGCAGCCACAGTGCCCACCTCTCTAACCTCCTCTGGCCAAACTCACTTCTGCCTGGGTGTCTCCACACCAGCAGTGCCTTCTCCCTGGCACGCTGATCACAGATGAGTGCAGCGCTGGGTCCTCCTGTCATTCTGGTCACAGCAAATGTCACCTCAGTCAGGCCTTTCAGACCCTCCTACCCAGTGAGACCCCAGCCCTCCCTGCAGGACACTCTTTATTTTCATTCCAGTTCATGCTCTTCTCTTTCACGTGTCTCTGATTTTGTGCTTTTGTCCATCTGCCTCCAGACTGAGCTCCTGGTGGGCAGGGACCACTGGGTAGATTTCAGTACCACCTTTGGGACCACCAGGGCTCCCGGCCCAGGGTGAGGGCTTGGCACATAGCTGCCGAATGAACAAATAGGGGCATCTTGGATCCCTCCTTCCTGCTTTTGCTCCACTCAGTCGGTGAAGAGGAACACTAGTAATAGGAAGTGCAATGGGTCATGAGGCAGGCGGAGGGTCAGCATGACTTCTGCATGACTCCTCCTTTCTCCAATTGCTCCAACAAAGCTCAGTGGGCACCACTGACACAGGAGGCTGCCACCTGATGGCCAGCACAGGAACCGCAGCCTCGGGAAGGGACAGCACAGCACCAGGCAGGAATGTATTTCTTATGGAGAAATGCCTATCCAAATGCATTGCCCATTTTTCATTGTGCTATTTGTATTTTATTGTTGAGAGGGGAGAATGTATTATATATTCTCAATAGTAGACCCTTATCAGATATGTAAAGATCTGTAAACATATTCTCCCCTTCTGTGAGTCGTCTTTTCACTTTCTTGATCATGTCTTTCAAAGCACTCAAGTTTTAATTTGATGAAGTTGAATTGATCTGTTTTCCCTTTGGTTGCTTATGTGTTGGGTGCCATAATTACAAACACATTGCCTAATCCAGGGCCATGTTTTCTTCCAATCGAATTGTTGAAGTCTCCTGAAGCCGGCTGAAGGATAAGACTGGCCAGAAAGGACATCAGCAAGCAGTGTGCTCCAAAAGTGGGTGGCAGAAACACTCAGAAGAAGAAAACCTTTCCGTTTCTCTTGTTTTCTCTTTATCTTCTCTCCCTTCCTTTTCCTTTCCTTAGATGGTACAGAGCCTGTCCACCCCCCATGGTGGTTGTTTTTCTCCTCAGAGCCCCAGGACAGAGCTGTATCTCTTAGTTGTAGGTCAACCCATGGGGGTTCTTTGCCTGGAGTCCCACGGCAGTTTATTCACATCTCTTTCATTCAAATGATTTCAGTAGTGTAATTTATCTGTTTAGGCATATCTGTCTTCCTTGCAGACCCCCAACATTTCAAGACCTTTGGGCACATAGTAGATGCTTAAGTACTTGAGTGAATCCGTGAAGATCTTTTGTTGAATACGAATACGATCTAAATAAATACAATACCTACTCAGCACACGAATGCAGGCACTTGAGAGAGAGTTTGGTGTCTGCTGAAGCAGGCTGTGGACCAGCTTAGGGGCTCAGTGCCAAAGTGACCCAATAGATTTAGACAAAATGAACGAGATAATTAACTTCAATTTTACAATTCATGGAGAACAGGAGCAGGATATCTAGGTGTGAATCGGGACTTGATCATTCTTGTTGCATCTTTGGAAAATCCAGTCCTTTTTCTTTCTATGGAAACGTGACTGGCCAAGAGAGTGAACGGAGGACTGGCTTTTAGAAAGGCAATTTTGTCACAGGAAGTCCTGGAGGAAAATATATGGAAGGAGAGCTGCTAGAAACATGGCAGAGACGTTTTGTGTAGAAACCCTAAAATGTGGGTTTACATGCTGTCTGAAAGAGTTGTAACCCAACTTTTCTCCACTACAGATTTGAGCAGCTTTTAAATATCTAGGTATACAAAAGGATTAGAAAGGAAAATAGATCCAACTGAAAGGAATTTCGGATGGAACAATGAAATGATGCTGAAGTAAGCCAGCGCACTGAAAAGAGTTTCAGAAAGACCTGCAGTCTCTAAAGGCAGTGGGCAATGTATCCATCAGGTTTCAAGTAGAAAGGGAAATGGGAACAATTGTCTGTCATCTCATGTCCAGGAGATGACAAGCAACAGTCTCTCAGAGAAGAAAAAGATTTCTTTCCAACCGGTCGAACCAGCCACCTGGGCCAGGCCCCTTTCAAGTGGACGAGTTCCAGAGGAGAGAGCCCCGGGGCCTGCCGCCAAGTTTCCTGGGGCGTGTGCTGGGCCCCCTCAGAGGACCAGGCAGCCTGGCAGCCTGTGTGCCAGAGCTGAGATCTGGCGGCCTCCCACACCCGGTTCCCTGTCCTGCCCCGTCCTCCCGAGGGAGGCCGATGGTCCTGGCAGTGGCGAGTGGGGTGGGGCTGGCTGTGAAGCTTTCCTGGGATGCCCCGGGAGAGGGCGCCGGGGGATGGGCTGCCCCTGGCCAGGTCTGAGGCACTGACCCAGCTCAGGGCTGTCGGGGGCGGAGAGAGAAGCCCCTCCGCCTCTTCCCTGAAGCTTCTTATGGCTGGCCAAATCCTTCACAAGACAGGTTCGCTGGAGAAAATAATACCCAGCTTCAGAACACGTGTACAGGGGAGAAACCCGCGAAACTGAGTCTCTCAACACAATGGCAGAGATTCTCCTCCTATCTCCAGCTGCAGACAAAGGAGGATGTTGGGGGTGCGGTTTGGGCATGTGAGACTGGAGAAGACAATTGTCATGGAGAGGGACATGTAGACGATTGGATTGTCTGAACCGGTTCCCCTGCAGTGGGGTCAGGCCCGGAAGGGACAGCACGGAGGTGACCATGAAGGGGCCTCTCTGTGGTGTGGCTGGCCCCGGGGGGCCGCGCCTGGGGATGGGGATGGAGGGGGGGAAGTGGGATGGCCTGTGAGTTGGCAGCAGTGGTGGATGCAGATACTCAGAGGTCAGGGATCTCTCACTCTTTCCCTGCCTGTCTGTCTGTCTGTCTCTCACTCTCTCTCTCTCTCTCTTTCTCTCTCAGGGACCTGAGGAGAAGAGGTGGGCGAGCCCTGCCCGCCTCGCCTACCTGCCTTCCTCTCCCCTGGCCCCTTCTTTCTCCGGCTGCTTTGAGTGCCCTGTGGGCTTGGGTTCAACCCCTGAGGCCAAGGGCGCATGCGCCACCCGCCACCGCCAGGGCCTAGGGCGGGCCTCGGGGGTCCTCAGTGAAGGCCCCGCCCGCCCGCCAGGCCAGGCCAGTCCCAGCTGAAGAAGGAACGCCAACGCCCTGCTGGACTTGGCTTCAGCTGTTGTCTCCCTCCCATCCCCCACTTGCAATCAGCTGGCCGGCCGCTTCCCTTCTTTGGAAGCGGTGGTCTGGACCTGGTGGCCAAAGGCCGACTGGGGTGCCAGGTCAAGGCTCTGCCTCGGCCAGCTGCTTTTGCCCGGGCCTCATTTCTTCCTGGAAAGGCAAAACCACGGCCTCACCCCACGCCCGCACTTGTCGACTCCAGCCAGGTGGAGGAAAGGCTCTGTGGAATCCGAAGGGCCGAGACAGGCTTATGGCCAAGCAGTGAGTGAGGCCCCAGCAGGCCGCCGGCTTGGGGAGCCGCTGCCACACGGGCAGGCCCTTCCGGCGACGGGTCCCAGCATCATCTCTGGAGTCGGGAGGGCCTGGCCTTCCTAGTGCCCAGGCCACGGCTCTGAGGAGAAATCCGCGTTGGAGCGCACGCGTGAGGCCCTCGGCCTGAGGGCGCTGGTGCCACGCCGGGGGCGACTGGAAGGCTGGCTGGGCTCGCCTGCTTTGTCCAAAGGAGGCTGGCCAACCAGCCCAACCGGCCACCTGGGCCAGGCCCCTTTCAAGTGGACAAGATCCGGGGGAAAGGGCCCTGGGGCCTGCCGCCAAGTCCCCTGGGGCGTGTGCTGGGCCCCCTCAGAGGAGGGAGCCACCTGGCAACCTGTGTGCCAGACCTTAGATCTGGCGGCCTGCCACACCCGGCTCCCTGCCCTGCCCACGCCTGCCTCCATCCACTCCACGGAGGACGATGGTGTTGGCAGTGCGAGCGGAGATAGTCGTTAGAGACTTCACTTGGAGTTGTAGTCCAAGAGCATCACAGAAGAGCACTGAGCTTGGGCTCGGCCATTTATCCGCTTTGTAACCTGGCTGAGTTTTCTAGCCTCTGTTCCCGGTCTCTTCATCTAGCAAATGGTGAAAAGAACAACACTGACTATGGCAGGATGTTTTCAGGGTCATGTGAGTTAAGATATGTTCAAGCACAGAGTTTACATTCAGGGTGCAGTCTTTGGCTCAGTAGAAGTCTTCGTTGCTGTTCTTATAATTATCATTATTTCATGTCCTTATCTTCCTCGTGAGTTCCCTGTCAAACCAACCATGATCCACGGTGTCAGCAGTTTGATTCCAGGTCCCTGCTTCAAGGCCTGCAGAGGGAACCTCGTGCTCATAACCTCCTGTTTTGATCCCAGTCTCTGGAGGGATGTCTTGACCTCTATCTTGTCTGCACTGAGGCACGGAATGGGGTCCCACACCCAACTCTGCGTCTCCTCCTCTTAGATATCTGATGCTTTGAAAAGACTGTTTACTGTTCACTCGGTGGACTATACTCCTTGACATGAACAACGCACGGGAGGGAGGAGGGAGGAAACACTGGTCCATGTAGGGCTCTGAGTTGACCATAACACAGAGTACAGTTGATCAAGGGCCAAGGTAGAGTTCCTTAACGCAGAGATCTGCCGAGATGAGGGTGTTCTGATGTGACACCACCTGACAATAAAGCAAACACGTAAAAGCATATGTAGTGGTCAAAGGGAAAGCACACAACTAAAAGAACTGATCCCATGAAATACACTATTCTATTGGTTTATGTATCAAACGAATGATAGGAAATAGCCAGGTGTAGAGATGGTAGAATGGATCAATGTCATAGAGAATTCTTTTAACAGTAGTTCAAGCCTTTTGTTTTACATCATTGATTGGGGTACTATTTTCATCTTTTCCTTTCCTAGTGTCTCCATCGTTCTCAACTTTTCCAAGAGCTATATTTACATTATCCTCTAAAATTTTAGGGAAATTTTAAAAAAGTTATGACACGTTTTAAGTTGTTGATGTTGTATATGGGAGGAGCACTAGATTGCAAGTGAATAAGCGATCATTAGAGTTGTAGTTTGGTAAAGGATGGTAGTTGGAATTGATACCAGGATGTTCTTAACCCAGTTTTTACTTCATTATTTGATGTAGATATCCAAATGCCAGAGCCGGTCATTTTTAATGTAATAACTTGTCTCATTTTAGAATATGTGTTCTTGGAGAGGGTGATGCAGGTAAGTAGAAAATAATTTAATGTAGTGACTTGTTTTTCTCCAATGGATCTCTTACAAACCCAACAGCCATATAGCATTCTTTTGTCCGAATGACCTGATGGCACTTTCTTAACTTTTCTTGCTGTGACTCTAGCAGTCTAGGGTCACACCACCTTCTCTCTCCTAGTCATGCTTTCAGTTGTAAGAGTGACAGTGTCAATAGTATAGTGAGCAATTGGCACACACTCTACTCTTTTCTAATATATGTATACATATATATATCTCAACTGCAAACTTTGGTAACATAACTGTTAAGGTGTGAACTATCTGCAGTGCCCTTAACGACTGATGGCTACACATGATCGTGTACTGACATCATGGTTAAAACCCTTCTTTGCAACATGTGGCCCCTTTCAATTTTATTGTAAAGGAGAGGGTTCAATGACTTTTTTCTTTTGGAATAGAAAGACTTGCCTTTCCATCTTAGAAAATTGAGAACTGGTTTTTTGCCTTTTTTCTTTTTTTGTCTTCAGCTCCTCGTCCTACTGGTTACTAACTCACACGTCCAGTTACTTCAGATTTATGGTGCTACCCCCTTTGCCTTTTTCATGGCTCTGACATTAATTTTTCCATAATCCCTTCTGTGAACGAGGTTTCTCTCCACGCTCATCTAGCGAGGAAGGCACCGATCCTCCTTTCGGTGAACTTGGAGACAGAGGCCAAGGTGAAGCCTCGGTGCCCCTCCACACCAGTGAGCTGCAGAAGGGCTGCAGAGTCCTGTGAATCTTTGGCTCCCCTCCTGGCTCCCTCCAGACTTGGCATTGTCTGCACGGAGGAGCCCGGCTCGGTACAATCGAATTGTTGAAGTCTCTAGAAGCCGGCTGAAGGAGAAGACTGGCCAGAAAGGACATCAGCAAGCAGTGTGCTCCGAAAGTGGGTGGCAGAAACACTCAGAAGAAGAAAACCTTTCCGTTTCTCTTGTGTTCTCTTTATCTTCTCTCCCTTCCTTTTCCTTTCCTTAGATGGTACAAAGCCTGTCCACCCCCCCCCCATGGTGGTTGTTTTTCTCCTCAGAGCCCCAGGACAGAGCTGTATCTCTTAGTTGTAGGTCAACCCATGGGGGTTCTTTTCCTGGAGTCCCACGGCAGTTTGTTCATATCGCTTTCGTTCACATTATTTCTGTCGTGTAATTTATCTGTTTAGACATATCTGTCTTCCTTGCAGACCCCCAACATTTCAAGACCATTTGGCGCCTAGTAGATAAGTAAGGACTTGAGTGAATCAGTGAAGATCTTTTGTTGGAAAAGATCTAAATACAATACCTACTCAGCGCCCGAATGCAAGCACTTGAGAGAGAGTTTGGTGTCTGCTGAAGCAGGCTGTGGACCAGTTTAGGGGCTCAGTGCCAATGTGACCCAATAGATTTAGACAAAATGAATGAGATAATTAACTTCAATTTTACAATTCATGGAGAACAGGAGCAGGATATCTAGGTGTGAATCGGGACTTGATCACTCTTGTTGCATCTTTGGAAAACCCAGTCCTTTTTCTTTCTATCGATATTTGACTCATCCCAAGCAGCTGCCTTATTGGTATTTATGGGAAAATCAAATTGAAAAGAAAACCCAGAAAAGTATAACGGGTAGCCTTAGGGAATGTCTTAATAAAATAAAAGAACAAATTCGGAGTTAGAACAAAGATTGAATGTCAAATTTACTGGAAATTCCCTGTCTCCTTCCTCCTACACTCCCTATATCCCCAACTCCCTGTCCCTGACTCCCCAGAACATCTTTTGGATTTCTGGGCCCCTGGCCCAAATCCTCCCCATCAAGACTTATCTCCTCAGCCACCTCCTCAACCAGTTCCCTTAGGTCCCAGAACTCCAACTTCTCCGACGTTCTTTCAGGTGCCTGTTTTAACTTCTTTCACTGTTGAAGACTTACAGGGGGCGCTTAGGCCTGACCTCCAAGCAAGGGGCATCCAGGTTATTTGTGTAAATGTTGAAAACCAGGAAATAAATTTAGTAGAAACACCCAGGAAGGGCAAGAAGGTTCGTTTTGCTGTGTCTTACAACTCCTCCTACTTTCCAGGGCTTTGTAATCAGGCTCTGTCAGCTTCAGACATTCCTATGCAGTATCCACTGAGGATGTATCCTGGACCTCCGCTGCAGAGAATTCATGTCCCCTGGACAGCAGCTGATCTTTTAAATTATAAAACTCTCCTGCTTCCATTGTCAGAAGACCCTACTAAATTTAGAGAAGAATTAGAAAGATTAGTGGCTATTCATAGCCCCACCCACCGAGACCTTGACTGGCTGCTAAGGGGCGTTCTTCCATCCCATGACTACACTGTAGTTATCAGACAGGCCAGACGGCCCCCTAGCAAAAACCCCCCTCATAGAGGAAATACATGGCCAGACCCTCTCCCAGACCCTCCTGCAGATAACCAGGAAGTGGCACAGCTACGGGCTGATATTCAAGGTTTAATAGGAGCGATTCTAGAGGCGTTTCCTCCTAAAGTTAATCGGTCAAAAATTGAATTATGCACTCAGAACGAGGGGGAACAACATAAAGCTTTTGTTGAACGGTTTATTCAGACTTTCCAAAGACACACTGCATTGAATCTGTAAGCTTTAGAGCATAAGAATCTCCTAATTTCTGCTTTAGTTGGAAATTTTCTTCCTGATATAAAGAAACAAATTCAAAACCGTGTAGTTGTTTGGGCAGGACAACCATTAAGTGTAATAATGGTGGCTGCTACACAATTCTTTGAAAATTGTCAGCAAGAAAACAAACAAACAAAAAGAATTAAAGACAACTCTTCTTGCTTTGCAAATTGAATCTTTTGAAAAGCAAAAATTCAACCCTGAAAGTAAACTAAAGCCTACTCAGAGGGCTCCCTATTTGCCTTCCTACAATTGTAGGTATTGCAAGAAACCAGGGCATTGGTAAAGGGCATGTGCCGCTCTTAAGAGAAGGGAAAGTTTTGTGGGAGATTGGGATTTGGCCACCCTGAAATCTATCTCTTTACCTTGGTTGTTTTTTCTAGGGACATTTGACCTCCCCCACTAACTGCCTAAAGAATTTGACATGGTGGCTCCTTCCTGGAACAGATCTATCATGATGGCTGTAAAGATAATGTAGGGTAAATGTTACAATAGGAAAGGCACCAACAAGCCCCTCTTATCAGAAGTTCTGTCTCTCTGGCCACATTCTCTGGATGACCCTGCGAAGAGTTGCCAGACAATCATTTATATTTATAAGGGAAATCTCCATGTGTAAAGGTATCTCCCTCTCTGTTTGGAGAAGAGAGGGGGATGAGCTCATTTCGAGTGACTTATCAATGTAGAAGATGAGGCCTTGAGCTACATAATAAACCTTACTCTTGTTTACTGTACTTTAGTGGTAATCTCCTGTAACTGACTCCCCCCACCCCCAAAATCCTCCTTTGTCATTGGCTGAAAATGATATTTAAGACGAGAATTTCTGCTATTGTGTTGAGAAACGCAGTGTCCCTGCTTTCTCCCATGTATACATGTGATTAAACTTGGTATTATTTTCTCCTGCTAACCTGTCTTGTTGATTATTTGGCCAGCCAGAAGAACCTTAAGGGAAAGGGCAGAGGGAGATTCTCTCTCTTCCCCCGGCAGTTTAAAAAATGTTCCCGCTTGACCCCAGCACCACCAAAAGGCTCATTTTTCTCCACCTGAGGGACATTTCTCCCTCAAATGATAGGGTCAGCTGATCCTTAGTTGCACTCCTGAGCCTACAGTTAAACTTAAAATAGAGGATCGGAAACTGGATTTCTTAATTGACACTGGTGCGACATTCTCTACTATCCATTCAAAGATTTATCTCTACCTGTTACCTCTGATTCTATCAAGCTGTTAGAGTCTCTGGACAGCCTATTTCACTGCCCATATCTAAGCCCACTCCAATATATTTAGGCCCCCTTAACACTCATCATGCTTTTTTAGTTTCTGACTGTTCACCAGCAAACCTTTTTGGCCGAGATTTGTTATGTAAATTCAATGTCACTATAAATTGTAATGAAAAAGATGTTTTTATCTCCTTGCCTTCTGACCAAGCCCCAAGTCTCCTACTTTCCATGATGGAAACTTGTCCTGATTTAAATCCTTCTGAGGAAGATGAGTCTTTAAAGAATGTCCCAACCAGTCTTTGGGCTACACATGCAAATGAGGTACGATTGTTGCTTAGTGCTGAGCCCGTGCATGTTACTTGGAAAAAAAATAAACCGTTTCCATCAGTAGCCCAATACCCGCTCTCCAGAGATGCCGAGCGAGGAATTCAACCCGTAATAGACTTCCTTTTGCAACAGGGTGTACTAGCTTTTACTTCCTTGCCCTGTAACACTCCAATCTTGCCAGTAAAAAAGGAAGGCAAATTTGACTCAGACGGGAACCAAATCTATAGATTTGTACAAGACCTCAGAGCCATAAACTCTTTTGTAATTCCTCGGCATCCTGTGGTCCCTAATCCAACTGTCATCCTGACCTCAATACCTGCTGATGCAGCCTGCTTTACGGTAGTTGACCTCTGCTCAGCTTTCTTTTCAATCCCATTACACCCTGACTCACAATTTCTTTTCACATTTACATTTAAAGGGAGACAATTAACATGGACTCGAATACCTCAGGGATATTGTGAGTCCCCCTCAATACTTTCCCAGGTCCTTAAAGCTGACTTGGATTCTGTAGTCTTTACTCAAAGCTCCACTCTTGTTCAATATGTTGATGACCTTTTACTCTGTAATCCAACTAAGCAGGGGGCTCTTACAGATTCTCTTATTCTCCTGAAAGCCCTAGCTGAACGAGGCCATAAAGCCTCCAGGTTTAAACTTCAGTGGGTGCAAATGACTGTTACCTACTTAGGGCATGAGATATCTCAAGGCATTCAAAAGCTAACCTCCAAAAGCCTTGAGTCAATTTTATCCATCCGTCTCCCCAAAACAAAGAAACAGCTACGTAAATTTCTAGGAGCTGCTGGTTACTGCTGCCAATGGATTCTTAATTTTGCAGCCCTTGCTAAACTTCTGTATTCTCTTCTCCCAGATATCACCCCAGAGCCTATTTCCTGGCCCTCAGAAGCATTAAACTCCTTTGAGGCCTTAAAAATAGCTTTGTCCATGCCTCTGGCTCTTGGCTTACCTAATTTTGACAAGCCTTTTCATCTATACTGTCATGAAAATAATGAAATTGCTATAGGCATTCTAGGGCAATCTTTTGCCTCTCAAATACATCCTATAGCATATTTCTCATGCCAACTAGACCCTGTGGCATCAGGCATGCCCCCATGCTTACGTGCGGTGGCTGCAGCTGCCACCCTGATTGATAAGGCCAGTACTCTTACATTAGGCTCTCCCATTCACCTCTATGTCCCACATTCTGTGTCAGCTATTTTGCAAGTTCATAGGACACAACACGTCTCTACACGGTGACAGACCACCTATGAACAGGCTCTTTTAACTAACCCTTCCATCATCTTACATCGTTGCAACACTTTAAATCCAGCTACTTTACTGCCCCTTCCTGATGATGGAGAGCCCCACTCCATTCCACATGATTGCCTTGCAACTATAGAAATGGTCTCAAAGCCATGAGAGGATCTCTCAGACATCCCTTTAGACAATCCAGACTTACTTCTGTTTTGTGACGGCTCCTGTAAACGAAATTCCCGGGGAACCATAATAACTGGTTATGCCATAGTTTCCCCACATGAAACTCTTGAAGCTTATTCTTGGCCCACCATAAGATCAGCCCAAGCTGCTGAACTCATAGCTCTTACTAGGGCCTGCACATTAGCAAAAGAAAAACTGCCACTATTTACACAGACTCCAAATAGGCTTTTGGAGTCTGCCATGTTGTTGGCACAATTTGGAAATCCCGTAGATTCTTAACCTCTGTAAGAACTCCTATTGCTAATGGACACTTAATTACAGCCTTATTACAAGCTATTCACTTTCCTTCAAAAATTGCCATTGTTCATTGTTCAGCCCATACTAAGGAGACTGATGTCATATCTTTAGGGAATGACAGGGCTGACAGAGCTGCTAAACATGCAGCTCACTATGGACCCCCTTATCCGTTTTCCACCCAATTTTTAAACCTGCCTTTATCCCTGACTGATGTTATTAACTATCAGACAAATGCCCCACAATCTGAAAAAGACAATTGGATACAAAAGGGTGCCAAACAGTTATCAGATGGATTATACATTGGACCAAATGGACTTCCAGTAGCTCCTTTTCATTTGACTTTTTGGCTTGCACTTATCTCCCACCAAATGGGACATATGTGCAAAC